>NW_019170094.1:0-147313 GCF_001792695.1 Aspergillus bombycis
GATAGAGCGCTTGAGGGGGAGAGAATGAGAGAGGAAGCGGGTCGGGTAAAAGCCCAAAGTGGGTTCTCAAAATTTGGTTGATTTTAGTTTGACTAGTACGAGTACTTACTGTATACTCCAAGAGTACGCCGGAGTATGTTGTGTAAAAAAATAATAATAATAATTATTATTATTATAAAATAATAAAAAAAAATTAGAATAAAATAAAATATTGTGACTGGGTTCAAGGCCCGTCCACATTCCTACATGATTGTGCAACCCGTCAAACATAGACTTTGACATACATCCACTGGATGGGATGTACTAGTAGTACTGTCACTGTGTGCTACGGTAGTACCAAACTGTACCTGCATCGTCACCTTCACGGCAGATCGATCTCGCCTGTACGACACATCTCAAGCGTTTCATGTTACATCTTCTCTGCAACTTCTTTTTCTTTTATTTTATCCCGTCAACCTGACTCGTCACATGGAATGAGAACTTAATCTACCGAAACATTCTCGCCGTCTTGGCAACCGGGAAATTGCCCAGGGTGCCGACGCTGGTATACTAGTATTAGAACGATTTATTACCAAGCTATTAGTTAACCGCGTATGCCGTTGGTCCACTTGGACACACAAGAGGATTCATTCTCATGAGACATGCGTCCTCTGTCATCGGGATAAGCACCATGGACAAGCATGAGGTTCAAACACTGTCATCGTGTGTACCTGACGGTACCATGGGAAATAGCCGCCCACTGACACAGTAGTACCTTGGGTACCTCATCGGGGAGACCCGGTACAAACAATGGCTGCAGAACAATGGGAAATCTTATCAATCGAAGTACATACATGCGGACATACTACTACTAGTAGTACTACTAGTAGTAGTACATACATACTAGTACGACCTAAACAATGCTATTCATCCTCACTAACGGAGACACCCTGGTCTAGTCCAACCCTAGTTCCAACTTCCGTCCTCCATTCAAGTCCAGCTGTATAGATTAAAACGCACGACGCCATTTAACCGGAGACTCCCCCAGAAGGAAACTAACATGTATCATTTGATCCCTGCGGAAGGAACAAGTCATATCCCCTGGCCTTATTACCACCCAGTGGCCACAGAAACCCCCGACACAAGTCTCCATCTAGTCTAAGACATTCTGCCCGGTTCTCCTGAGTGGCTCCGGAAAATGCACAAACCTTTTAATTTACAAAAACGCTCCCGTCCCCAACGGCTCCGACGCCATGTCAAAAGGCTCACTGACTCCCGGTCGGGGGAGGGGCGGAGATTGTGTCAAATAGATTCCATTCTATCTTTGGCGCCAACTAGTCTAGGCTAATCCAACATTGTGCAATTAAAGGCTTCCAAAAACGAACCGTCCAAACATCCGACGAATGCCCGGGTATCATTCACTGCCAGATCCAAACATCCAAAGGAACACCGCCAAAAGAAAAGAATAGAAAAGAGAGGACGGGCAAGAATAATCCTGAAACGCCCTGATAAACTTCCAATGCTAAAGAAAAAACGGGTGACCAAAACCTTTACTATTCGTCAGGCACAGAATGGAAGGGAATGTACCGCCAATTCAGAGAGATGGACTTTCATAAAAAACTCAGTTCGTCATCACTATCGTCATCCTGCGAGCAAGGAATCGTCCACCAGGTTATGGGTGGTGCACTTGATTGTTTGCCAGCACCCCGCCCCAATGTGGCCGAGAGTGACTTTCTCCGATTCGAGTCGGTACCCTCGTCCGTGGTTCGGGAATGATGCCTGCGAGTCATAGGGTCTACGGCTGAAACGTTCTTATTAACAATGACCACTTCAACCTTAGTTGTAGGGAATGATGTGTCGACAGAGAAGGATTTCGGAACTTTCGGTTGGACTGAGTCCTTGAGGGCCCCACGTGCAGCCCTGGTCCGGGCGGCTATCGGAGATCCTGCAAACGGGAGCTCCGACGCCATTGGTGAATCACGGGTTTGGCTTTCCACAGGGGTTGAGCGAAGCCTCTTGCATGATTTAGAGCCAACTCCTGTGGCCGTGAAAGCTCTTTTAGCTGAGACAGATGGCGCAGATGATGTGACGCTGGAGGCAGCATCCTGTGAGGGGCTAGAACTAGATGATATGCTACTTGTCGAGCACGCAATGGTTGCCGGCCGAGTAGAATATCCTTTGGCGATATTCAACTGAGTAAGTTTCGGTTTGGTTGCAGGTGTACTAGCCACCCACTCACCGATACTTTCCTCCCATCGATACATATCAACGCTATCGTCTGGGGCTTCATGGCCAGATGCGGGCGACTGTTTCGGGCTCTGCCCTTGCTGAAGTAGAACCGCCTTCTGTTGGACCTCAATCGCCCAGGTATGGTCATCGGCATCCAGAGTAGACTCGGCGAGTCCCATGGCAGTTTCGGCAGCTATTTTTGCAAGGAGCGAAGAGAAACAGTGGACATTCGCCAGTTCAGCCAGCTGTGAAATTTTGGACCGAACCCCCAAGGATACTCTAGTTTGGTCGCTCTTGCGTGTGCGCTCATAAAACTTGATAACCTGCCGGACCAGCTCTGCTAATTCTCTGACCATGTCATGCTGACACGCTAATGATAAGAAAAATAGTTTCATATTCCTCCTCGAGATAGAGTCCGACGGGCCGAAAGGCTCAAATGACGACACTTCGCCACACTGTAGCAAACGGTCGCCTACTAAGACATATCCACGGCGCAGTGAATGAAGAGTCGTTCTTTTAGCCTCGTACGGTTGTTCCAGTCCGATAGCCCGCTGAACAGTAAATGCCAAATGCCTCAACGTGTCTCTGAATTTTACGCCGATCACGTTATCACTGTCACCTACGGATTGCGACCGTGCGATATACATTCCGCATAGCGCAGTAACAAGGCTTGAAGTGAGATTGTTCAAGGCATCTTGGATTGGAACAGGGCAGGGCGACTGGTCTTTGGGTAGACTTGCCGTATTCGCCGCGGAGGCACGAGTGTCCTTTTGACGACCACGTAGTGTACATAAAACCTTTCCGTGAGACACGAGCACCACATTTGAAGCCTGGGAAATACCCCCAGCCGAAAGTATCACAGCTTCGATCACTCGTGTTGCAGCAGCCGAGTTAACACATTCGGTTGATAGAGCTTTGATTGCCCCATCTACACAACGCTTCCACAGATTAGTGACCATCCACTCCGGCGGCATGGCTCCACGTGAAAGGAGTTTCGCCAGTTCGTCAAAGATAAACGAGCGGCTTCCAACACATTTTGCGTAATACGTTCCCAGGATATGGACAGGATCGTCACAATGGGTTGATGGCGTGTGAGGGTCGAACGCCGTTGGGTAATCATATGTGTTAACGGTTGAGAGTTGTTTAGACAATAGTAGCTCAAAGGCGTCAATTTCGCCATGGCTCACACATTCCTCTAGAAGTCGACAAGCGGCGAGCTTGGTAACCCAACCCTTGTGCACCATCTCAGAGACCAGTCGGATGCCCTGAGCACGCACGGCTTCGCGTAGGGGCGACCATCCATTGCCACCCGGAGCATAATGGGCCTCGAGTTCGGTAAAATATGCATCACACATATCTGCATCACAATCCTCTTCGAGCTCATCTTGTATCCTCTGCTCTTCCGCAATAAAATCAGGGAGACGTCGCACGGCCATAGACAACAAGGACCGAGCGCCCCGACTTTGCTGTTGGTTTGGCGAGGGCCCAGGATTGCTCCGAGTTTTGCTCAAGAATTTTATAAATATACGATCCAAAAAGTGTGCTATATCCACAAGCCCTGTATCTCCGGAAAGGTCGAGCACTTCCTTCCACGAGCCTTGGTAAGAAGGGTAACTGCTATTGTTCGTTCGCGTCGCCCTCCGTTGATCGGTCGCTCCGATAGTATTCGTAGGTAAAGGACTCCAAAAAAGCTGTTTCCTAATCGACGATGGCTCCAAAGGCTGCTTTGCTTTCCCAGTAATGAGGGGTGTCGCAATCTCGATCGCACCGGGTAGAGTTTTCCGCCGCTCTGGGCTGTGAATCGACAGCCTGCTACGTCGTCGCGCCCCATTTCTTTGCCCTCTACTCGAGTAATTATGCCGTAATCGTCGTCTGATCGGTCTTCCAGGAACCCAAGCGGGATCACCGGGTTCTTCGTCCGAGTAAGAGCACCTTTCCTCCGCACAGGTCACTCTGGAGGGTCGGATACACCCACTAGTGCTTAAACCCCCCCTTTCCTTTAGCTTCGCATGTGCGATGCTCGTAAGAATCTCGTTGTGCTTTTCCAGGCGATGATAGATAGAACTTAAAGGGCGCAGCATGCGATTTGCCCATTTCGCGGTTGGTCGTATGTCTTCCATGTTGCGCCAATCGTCTCACTGCTTCTCCTGAAGTACGCTAGTCAGTGTCGCGTTCGATATCCATTTCTAACCATAGCGTGGAGGTGGTTACCTGTGCCGCTGCGTCTAACGGAGCTCATTGATTGTCCATGTTATTGTCTACTTGCGACACGGGTTGCTCGAGGATGTCAAGACCTCCGGGGCATGTCGTATGAAGGTTAACTAGGGATTCGATGTATGACAGCCAAATATGATATAACCAAAAATATACAATGATTAGATGGCTCGTAAGCCTTTAAAATGCAACTGGTAGGGCTGGTCGGAGGAGTAGCTACTAGTATGATTATCGCCAACAGACGTAAACATTGGATAAATTGAGACTTCCCAGAGCGGTATAGCGCATATCACTAATGCAGCTGTCGGAACAACCATTTCTCCGTCCAGTTCAAGATTACATCATAACATGGAAGTTGGATAACTAACTATAAATGGGAATTATGATAGAAGTCCAGGAAGTGCATAATTTCATTATATATGCATTCATCGTCATATATGGTACATATAACACATCACAGATTAGCATGTATATCACTCGAGCTCGCTATGCGGGACTCGGTGGGGTTTGAATCATGCCAAAAAAAAAGGAAACAAATAACATGAAACACCGACTGGTGAAAGAGTAGAGAGGTTTCTAAAAGAAAATATATAAAGTATCCCGCTTATCCGACGTATCCCGCTCTTTTAAAATGACGTTCATATATAGTGGTCTTAACACAGTTAAGACATAGAAGTAAAATGTCAAGAAAGGGACCGGTGCATTTTTTTAACCAAACATGATAGGAATTATAGGTATGTTCAAGCTGATGACTTCTTCGAGCCACGAAGCTTGGGGTTGCTAGCGGCAGCACGCTTCTTCTGCTTGGACCGAGAAGAGCTGGTATCACCACCTTCGATGAACTTCAGCAACTCATCAATGCTTCGCGAGTCCAATGAAGGGTTGGCAGAGCTGGCTCCCGATGCGGAAGGTGCGGACTGGCCGACTTGAGGCTGGACCTTAGTACCAAGAGTGCGGGTGTTCATATTGATACGGCGCAGACGGCGGGCCTGGATGTCCTTGGCATGCTTGGCGATAGAGACAGCATTCTGGGTGAGCTGCTCCAGCCATGTCTCAGCTTCCTTAGTGTTGCGGTCATCAGGACCCAGTTGGCTAAGGAAGATGTTGTAGGCATCGCGCATCTTGCCAACAGCTCCCTTGGAGTCTTGGTCAAGAGCAAGAGCCTGTGCCAGCTGGAACAGAATAGTAGCAGTGTTGATGGATTGTTTGCCAAAGAGGGACTCGCACACAGTCAATGAAGCCTCGAACCACTTCCGAGAGTCTGAGTACTGCTTGAGGTGCTGCAGCATTACAGCGGCGTTGTTCATGGTGGTGATGGAATCGGGGTGGTTGGGTCCATAGATAATCTTCCACAGATCCATAGCGTGCTTAATATAAACCAAAGCAGTCTTGGTGTTTCCAGAGGCATGCTCAAACAGACTAAGGTTAAGGTAGCTCAAGATGGTGTCGGCCGAATCAACACCGAGAGTGCGCTCAGTAACGATAACAGCCTTCCGAGCCAGCTCGACAGCAGCTTCCTTCTCATCAGTCTGGTAGTAAAGCATGGACAGCTGGTGGTAGAGCTTGGCAACTTCTGGGTGGAGGATGCCGTAGATCTGCTCATGCAGGGACAGGGATTCCAGAATGAGCTCCTGGCCCAGCTGCTTCTGGTTCTGCATAAGGGAGATACGTCCAGCTTCCAGAGCCTCTTCAGCAAGGGAGCTCCGGGGCGAGGCATCCTTGACCAGAGGCACGATGTTGACAATGTCGTCAGGAACGATGGATACAGCAGGTTTCTCTGGAGAGGCAGCACGAGCCGGAGACTTGGAATCGCCGCCCTTCTTCTTCTTCTTTTTGCCGTCCTCTTGGCTGGGGCTGTTGGTAGCAGGAACCTTAGCGGGAAGTTGGGACTTCGCAAAAGCGTACTCGCGGGCGCTAAGCTGGAGACCAAGCTTGATGGAGACATCACGAAGAAGCTGCAGGTGTCGCAAAGAGTTGAACCACTCAGGCTCAGGGGTGAAACGATACCGGACAGAGACATGCTTCTCAATATCAGCCCGCAGAGTCGCCGGAGTAACCTTCTCGAAAGAGAAGTCAGCCTCTGGATAGATCTCCCGCAGAGATGCGTCGATATCAGCTTGAGGGTTCGAGTTGACATCAGCACCCAGGAGACAGTTCAGGAGGTGGGCAATGCAGGAGGCGGTAAATGGCGCAGCCACGTTGCGCAAGTAACTGTTGGCAATGTGCTTAAAGGCACGAGCAACCATTTCCTGGACAAGCAGGATGGTCAAAGCATCCAAACGGGCGCCCTTCTCCTTGGACATCTGAGCCAACTTGCCAAGGTAGCGGATGTTGATACCACGCTTGTGCAGAAGCTGGCTAAGAGACTGTCCATCCATAGGGAAGCCGACATCACCGTCGTGGAGATCCTGGATCAGCTCAGGCATCACCTTGGAACGGAGGAAGTCGCAAGTCTCACGGACCTCCTTCTCATCCTGGGCCCACTGCTCCTTTTCTTCGTCGGTCTGAGGGATCTGGCCACTGCAGACGTCAGGGTTCAATGCAAGAGAGAATCCAGAGATGTCAACCCGCTCCTGGTCCATTGCCTCCTCACTCTTCTCTTCGGAACCTTCCTCCTTCGATTCAGCCTTTTCTTCAGACTTCTCCTTAGAAGCAGCTTCCTCAGCCTTGGCGGCGCGACGGCGCTCAACCTCAGCCTTTACATACTGGCTCATCTTGTGCCTCCAGTAGGATTCAACAAGTTCCAATCTCAAAACTGCCATGTTATGAGGGTAGGCATCGCTTCCTTCTTCTTCCTGCCACGTGACATCCAAAGGAGTAACGCGGTAGAGGTCGAGCACATATTTTCTGCCGTCCGTACCAAGCAAACCCTTGGTCTCAACACTGCCTTCGAGATCATGACGCTTGCCGTCCTTATCCCAGACAGCGTGCTTTTTGATCCGGAGGGCCTTGGAGAGTTTTTCGAAGACAGGGGCAAAATCAGGGTGGGTAGCCACGACGTCCTTGCCTTCAACACCACCGTAGTCAATCTGGTGCTCACCAGGTTCGCGCTGCTTGAAGATACCAGGCACAATACTCTGGCCGACAATACGCTTTCCAAGGTAGTCCACGACGACAGTTCCGGGTGTGAACAGGCCGTTGATATCCAGCTGGTTGACCGCCTTAATTCCTACAACGTCCTTACCGACAGCTACGCGAGCAGCTTCGTCGCCGCCCTCGGAAGCGAAAGTTCCGACACCGTCAGCGCCGAAGGAGTAGAAGATGTTGTTGTACACAAAGATCTGAGCATCGCGACCCTCGGTGGGGTTGAGAGGAGCAACTTCACCCTTGGCGACCAGAACGGCACCGCGAGCCGCGGCCTCATTATAATCCGCGAATAGCTTCGAGGTCAAGCGCTCTCGGAAAACACGGTCCTGAACGGTGTCACGAGGCAACTCTCGCGTGGTCTGAAACTCCTCATTCCAGTCTCGCAAGGTTTCCGCGTTGTCGACACCAGAGATCAAGTAGTTCTCTTGTGACCGTGTGATATCAGGCTGGTGGGCATTCACACTCGACGAAGGAGGAGCAACGAGCCATGGGCTGTTCGGTATAGCGTTCTGGAAGGGGAAAGTAGTCAAAAGGTCCTTCTTGTTGTTGGCCTCCTGCAGCGCTTCGAAGGAGGCGTTGAAAGAAGGAGACAAGTGAGAGATCAGAGTTAGAAGAGAGTGGGCGCTGCCCTTCTTCGGCATGGGCTTGGGGAACGGATCGAACCTAGCATTAGAGCACTTGTTCACGAAGAAGCCAGAAACGTGAGAAGTGATCTGGAATTGCTCTCCCTCGTTGGTGGTGACCTGGAGGTAGAGCAGGTGACCCTTTTGGCGGAGATGGTAGGGGACAGGGTTCCATGGGGATAGCGAAATCGACTTGACGGTCTTGGGAAGAGGAGCCTCTGCTCTAGGGAGGATGGTGTTGAGAGACGGTGAGCCGGTAATGTCATATTTGGACAATGAGTGCTCCTTCTCCGCGGTCTCTCCGGCAGCGGCTTCCTCGGAGATGGAATCGTGCAGCGACAGACCGGCGCTGATACCCTGGAGGTTGTCGACACGGTCGCCTGCAGCTCCGACCAGCTCCCTCATTCGGATAACGTGCATGCGGGATTCTTTCTCGGTATATGGGTCTTCCACAAGGACGATTTCCGAATCAGCCTTCAAGTCGGGAACTTCAGACAGCTCGACAAAGTCATTGATGCGGCTGCCGTTGAACTCCAGGTGGAAGCAAGTATACTGGAAGGTGCTGGGAAGCTCGACAATTGACTGTCGGACATCCTGAACTTGCTCCTGGCTTGACACCTATGGAGGGACAGAACAGTTAGGCAATCTGTTAAATGTCTGCGATCATTTCGATGTTAACTGGTTTCAAACACCCACCATCACCTGGATCTTATAAGGCTCGTGAGGAAGCTTCACAGAGATCTGGAAAAGGCCTTTCAATTCGGAGGACTGGTGTTAGTCTTCCAATGATAACAAATGTATCCCAGTTGTGACGTGGCATACCTCCATTCTGCTCCTCTTCCTGAGCTCCCTCGGGGTGGTTTCCGTTGGTAAGTTGTTCCGGAGTCTCTGCTATGGCGGTTAATTTATCGCACTCTCCGCGCTGTGAATTTTGAAGATCACAAATGTGCACATACCTTTCGAGTGCTCCAACTCTCCATTGGTCTGGGCCATTATGATCGATGCTTTGGTAATAAGGGTAGGTTTCAAAAGAAAATATAAGGCTAAAAGCTGAAGCTACAACCTGACGGAACGTCTCGAGCTTCAGACCCGGCTGGGGAAAGGAATTAGGGAAAAGAGGAAAAAGGCGTCGGGGAAGAATGTAGAATGAAAATAGGAAATCAAAAAAGGTATGATATACAAGTACAAGGGTAATTGAATATAGTAAAAACAAACCCCGTACCCAGACGAATGAAGGGAAACAGAACAATACCCCAAATATGGAAAATAAGGACAGGATGCAAAAAGGTTGAAGCTGGAGAAAGCAATGGGGAAGCCGGGCAAAGAGAAAATTTCGCGCGGAATACCCTCGGAAGTGCTCGGGGCGGAGGAATGGGTATGGTAATAGGAATTACCTTGGGAAAGTTGTGCAGGTAAAAAAAAAAAAAGGGAAAAAAAAGTATCAAGATCTCCACACATACATTTCAATTGACCCCAAATTAAACCATATCCACTCTTGGAACAGAGTATCTTTCTCATGAATAATGTAATTTATCAATTGACTCTCTGGTTCATTTCTCTTGGGGTGCCACGTTATGTAGTCAAGTCCTACACCTATACTCTGTAGGATGGGCACAAATCCCAAGTAGGGCTGTGGATGGTATGTATCTTACGCGTGAACTGTGTCTTCTATCAATTGGTCTAAAGTACCCCATATACTCCTCTCTGCCTACTAGTGATATTTATAGATCCCTCTATTCTCGCCTTGAGTCATTCGAAATGCCCCTCGAGGTACCTGGTGTAGGTACTAGAAGTATGTACGGTGCCTTCAGGGTAAGTAGTAGAAGTATCTAGGTCAGGTATATCAATTGTTGAAGGACATACATTCATACAACGGCTGTCACGATGTACGCCGTCTTAACATGTTTTAACTCTTTTCTTCTCTTCGATGAAGGTTTTCCGCTTGATTTACCGACACTTCGGCAGAGTTACCGGACCTCAAAGTCAGCCACACTTCCCAACAAATTAGAGCCGTGCAAAGCCACAGTCCATCTCCATGCGATCGGGGGCGCAGCACCGGAGAATATCTTTGTCTGGAAATTGAAAGATTGGGTCCAAGCTTCCACCTCACCTTCTTTTTGTGTGGTGCTGTCTTTCCTTTTTATTCAATACCCACTGTCCGACTCTCGTTTATCCTCATCTTTCTTTGAGGCTCTTTGCTGGGATTCAATCGGTGTTGATTTTTCACTCGCCAGTTCTCCTTTTCATGTATCCACTACGTCATCAATCTTTCCCCTATCACTATAGTCGACGCGCGTAATTTCCTTACAATCTTTGGGACCTCCAGTTTTATCTACCGCTGACGTCTGTAATCGTTTTTATTTACTTTCTTCTCTTAAAAAGAATATCCATTGCATTGATACAATCCGTGGCGTTCGTTTAATCTACGGTGTATATGAGCGATGCCGGCGTACCGACATGTTCCACGATCCCTGCCAATATTCTCTTCGGGCCGCCTTAGCCTGTCGAGACCGCTGAGAGCCATTGGAGTAGCTCCATATAAATCGGGAATGCATTTCTCACAGGGCTCATTCCAAGCTGCCCCAAACCCCCTGGAGCAAGATGCAGGAGATGACGGAGCCCGACCCAACGGCAACGACTCAGAGCCAACTTTCAGATCTACGGTCCTAAAAATGATGGAGACCGCCGCCACCACTTTTGCTTCTATTGCCGTTCTAGGGTATGCTGCCTAGCGGCCTCCCATGCTGCGCTTGGTTGCTTACTGACGACGTTCCAGTATTGCGGGCTACTCGTATCACCGGTACTACAAGTATCTGATTTTGGAAAAGATGGAAAATGCCTTCAAGCCGGGCGATCCAGCACTCGAAGTTGCGGGTGTAGAATCTGGCAAACATCAGTACCACCATGAGGAGCACTGGGTTGTCCGCGACGAACAACCCAGGATTGATCGAATCATTGCTGGTGGCGCCGGTGGCCGTTATTTCCTGCTCATTGGTGAGAAGGGCACTGGAAAGACGTCTATGCTCCTTGAGGCGATGCGCAAGATCGATGGGGAGGGTTGCGCTATGTTTGAAGCACATGGTGATCTTGAAATTTTCCGAACCAGGCTAGGGAAAGCGTTGGACTTTGAGTTCCACGAAGAGTAGGTTACTTTATGGTCCTTCTTTCTGCAACTACTGACAGATGGTGTCAGCTATATTGGAAGTCTTTTTAGCATTAAGGGTCCTCGAGATACCACCCCTCTCTTGGACATCGAGCGCGCATTCAACAAGTTAGAGAAGGTGGCTCTTATGCGTAGACGTGAAGGATTGCCAGCCTTGATATTGATCATTAATAGTACTCATCTGGTCAGGGATGATCATGATGGTCAGGATCTCCTGGAAATGATTCAACAGAGAGCGGAACAATGGGCGGCTAGCAACTTGGTGACGACAGGTAAACTGCACTCCCTCTTTTTGCTTCTAATATAGACCCTGACAATATCAAAATTGCAGTCCTCAACAGTGATGATTACTGGGTATATGAACGCCTCAAGCGATATGCCACCAGGATGGAAGTCATCCCTGTTTCGGATCTACCCAAGCAACGAGCGATGGACGCTCTACGGAGATATCGCAAACAGTACTTTGGTGAGGAACTATCTCACGAAATACTTGAGGAAATCTACAACAAAGTTGGTGGACGTTTGTCCTTCCTGAACCGGGTGGCAAAGGCCAAAGATTATATGAAACTCTGTGATGGCATATGTGAGGCCGAGAAGAGATGGTTCCTTAATAAATGCTGGATCCTTGGACCGGAAATGGACGACGACGTCATGGATGAGCAGAAGTACTCTGTAAGTACCATAAGTGCCTCGGGTTACCATGAAAACACTCTAACCAAAGATGATGACAGTCTGCCGCGATGGTTCTCGCCAAAGCGCTTGTCGACAGGGAGAAGGAGATGGAGAAAACATATGACCCGGAGATTGGCCATATTCTACCACAGATACCGCTGCATAAGGCGCGGGAAGTTATGACAAGAGCGGACTTTATCCAAAGTTACGACCATGACAACATCTTTACGATCGATTCTCGGGCTATGGTCCGAGCTGATTCCGTTCCTATGCAGAATGCTTTCCGAGACATCTGTGCTTGGGAGGGATTTGACAAGCATCTGGAGGGAACATTGGAGCGTATTGGTGATATTGAGAGTCTTGGACGAACCCGTGAGCTCACCATCAAAGATCTCTGGAACCAGGGTAAATACCAGCTTGCTATGCGGGATTCCAAGGGTCACGACAATGGTGTTGTTGAGTTCTCGGTGGTGGAGGGCCAGAAAGAGGATGAGGACGACTGATTGAAGCATAGAAAGGCGAGGTCAGAGTTGAAACCTATCATCAACTTTTGAAAAACAATGTAATTGCCGGCTCTACTCCTTAACATGTTCTGTGACATAGTAATTCTTGTATGTATCTTTGCTCTACGCCCAACCCTATGATATCACAGACTACTACTAGTACTAGTAGAAGACAGGGTCCTAAGTGTTCTGATTGGTTGGGTGCATCAGGGAAGCAGTGACATCATCACATGCTCACCGCTCGCCAGAAAATCGGCCCAGCTCCATGAATATGAATATAATCTACTTCTACAACGAATTTCTTCAGCTTACCATTGTGTGCTCTACTCCGGCTCCTTCCTTGATCAAATTACAAGCTCGCTGGATTTGGTACTGCTAACACAAAATACCCAACCATGACCCCTCGCAAGAAGGATGTCTTATCTGCTGTAACGGCGACTGCAGATAATGCAGACAAGCCGGCAAACGAATTGCGCCAGAAGACTCAGTTGGAACGGGTTCCCCAGTCAGCGCGCTTTGTGTTGGTCGTCCTCAGTAGCCTGGCACTGAGTGCTGGATTCTTCAGTTTCACATCTGGAGCTACCCTTGGCGAACTGGGCGGCGTGAGCAGACATCTCGAGGCATGGTGGGAAGTGGGGGGTTTGACGGCTTGGAAGGCTGTAGAGGTTGGGTTAGCCTGGATCTTGGGCTTTGATGGTGAGCTCATTTTACTTTCGAACTGCTTACATTTCTATGTTCAAAGAGGGCTGACAAACTCCTGCAGGACGAGATGTGTCATCATTCATATTTCTTACCCACCTCCCCACCTACGCACTCCTAGCATCTTTCTACAACATCCGCCCCACCACGGTTTTGATCTCCTATGCGATCATCTTATTCTCGACCTCAGTCCCCTTTGTACTCCTGCGCAAACCGACTTGCGTGCACGACCTGTCGCATGCTCCTTCTGACGCAGTCCGCAACCGCTCCATCCTTCAGGATCGCGCGACAACCATTTACACCACTATCGCCGCAACATCAATTCTGACTGTCGTTCTATACCTAAGCTATGCGACCTGGCTCCCAACACGACTTGTCCTCCACTTCGAAAACATCCCCGACATTAGCGCCGTTCACGCCGGTCCCGCGGGTCTGCCAACCCTCTTCCTCGCTCTCCTCCCAGCCGGCTGGGCGGCGAGAGATCTCCTTTTCGTTAGTTCCACTGGCGCGGCCCCGCCTAAGAGGGTCGAATCGATCGAGAAGAAATCCACATCGCACGAGGGCGAGTACCTCGCCTGTGCAGTTTATCGGAAGACCTGGGGAGCACTCTCGCCTAAGACGAGAGTTCTTATCTCGCGAACAGTACTTCTCGCAGCCATGCTGCTCAGTAACACCATTGTCCAGTTGGCAGGAACCATTGAAGGAATTAAAATCGAGGGTGCGTCAGCTTGGGGTTCAATCTGGGCTGTCGCGATTTTGGCTGTTGGAGCGACATTTGGTTGGATTGAGGCAGTTGATGGGGTATGATTGCTCGGTTGATGAACTCGGGATTGGTAGTATGAAATGTGACCACGATGAAAAGCGCTTTCTTTATGTTTCCCCCCTTATGACCTGGGACGGATGAAACACTGTCATGACCTTTTCACCTTTATCCTTCGGAATGATGTTTAGCTTCGGCGCTTCAGGTTATATCCGATCCTATTCTCTTCTGTTTCCTCCTTTTCTCTTCTCTTCTCGTTACTCGTACCTTATCATTTTGTATCTCTAGCTGTTATATCGAGCGTTTTTTTGGTGAACGAGCTTTCACGAAATTGACCTGAAAGTATACGCTGAACAGGTTTCTTATTCAATTATATATTGAAACATTATATTCGTTATCTTTGAAGACCAACGATTTAGAATCTAAGCACTCGCTATACAGAAAAGCAACAATGCCGACTCCAACCAAAGAAAAAAGAACGGACAAAAGGAATGCAATACTTCACCGAAGTTCAGTAGTATGGCCATAACCATCCTCAGACATAATCTCCCGGTCATACTGCATAGCCTTGGTACTCGGCATCAACCAGCCGGGATGGAAGATATTAAAGACGCCAACAGAAGCCACCATCATCGCGCCATCAAGCGCAATGAAGTACTTCTCCCGGGTAATCAGATACCCGGTCCAACCTTGCGACAACTCTATGGTACGGTAGATGCTTCGGACGTAAATACAAAGCACGGAGAATACCATGGCGGCGAACAGGGGGGTGATGGATCCGCTCATGTTCTGCAGAAGACGACGACGGAGGACGCGGCGGACAAAATCGGCGGCGCAGGCGACAAAGATGGTGATCGAGAACAGTTGGAAGACGATACCGGCGACCATAATGTGGGTGCCGGGGGCTGTGTCGCCGTCTTCCTTGTTTGTTTCGGCGGAGGCGATGCCGCCGCCGATGGCTTGGATGACGAGCGAGATGATGTCGCAGGTGCAGAAGATCCAGAGGTACATTTTCGGGCTGAGGATGGAGGAGTCGCGGCCGAGGATTTGGATGAAGCGGCCGAGGAGGACGTAGATGCCTGCTGTGAAGAAGGTGGGAGCTAGATTGGCTGGTTAGTGCCTTTTCTTATCCTCGAAGATCGGCAAATTGGTGGGAGTTCTGTTTTTTCTTTGGTTGCTTACCGATGATTAGGGTGGAGATTTGCATCAGGAAGGCTGTCATGTTATAGGGACATTCTGAGGACCAGGTACGTCCGGCCCAGCCTAGGACCTCCGCTGTGTTGGTTTAACGTCAGTACACTATCCGGGTCATCGGAGACTGGAACGTTACGCACTCAGACAACCAATACTGAAGACAGCACACCACCAGGTTCTTTTCCAGGTAAACTGGATTGTGTGAACAATCATCGAGAGACCAAAGAGAACGAGGAAGACGACGCCTGCAGCCAGCGACGGCTGATAGCCGTACGCAGTATCCATGCCATCTATGAGGGGATGGCAGCTCGTGGAGAGCCATTTTTTGAATTCAAACTCTTGATCGGCCGACATCATCAAGACAATTGGGGGGGGGGGGGGGATCTGGCAGTTTGTAGGGTGTAGTTGGCCCGGTTCCAATGGCAATGCAAGCGTAGCTGATCACAGGCAGTTGTATTATTAAGTTGAGAGAGACTGATGCGAAAAGCACAATATCTTATATCCGAATGAACGACAAAGCAGCGCCCAGATTATACATGGGACCACTATAGAAACACGTCAAGAATCAAGTAAACGAGTGGCTGAGCAAGAAGCCCATTTAGTATGGATTACAAGGCAGAAAAAAAACGAGACAAGTCACACAGGATATATCTTTTTGTCGTGAAAATCCTCAAATTCTTACAGGGCCATAGACTCAAAATCGGGATCCGGATGGATCCAATAACTCGCGCTCGCATTTGATGTAACAGTGGAATACGGCGGGGACACCCGTTGCAAGACTCATTCTGATTGAACCCCGTGGATAATCACTTTATTCGGGCCGCGACTTCATTCGGCAAATTGGTCGAAGGCTCCAACGTACTCTGTTCGGAGTTCGGCCCTGGGCCTGAAAGTACTCGCAAGGTCCGCCAAATTGGGTTTAGGGCATCTCGTAACAGTTTCATGAGAGTATCGGAGATAAATCCGGTAGACTGTGCTTCTCCAGTCATGTTGGAGAATGTTAGGATCGTGGCGCTTTATGCCGATAGAGCCAGGCGTGTAACTGAGGCTGAATCACGTAGGCCACAGCTTTGTCTCCTCGACGGTGCTGGGCATTCGCCATTGATCCTGATAGTTTCATAGTACACTGCTCCCCAGTCTTGGCAGGTGCGAAGCTTTCATTAGAGCTTGGCAGAGAAGAAGGTATCTCATCTGGATCATCGTATCCATAGTTAAGTCCCTGTGGTTTAGTAAAGCGAAGGTGTGTTTGCATATGTACATCATGTTGAGATAATGGCAGAAGGATGTCCGCATGGTCGATGCTGGAATTCGACGGATTCAGATGTGGGCCTGAGGCGTTGTATGTCTTGGCAGAAGATTCTCGGTCTAACCGGATTAGGAGAACCTTGAGACCAACCTCTTGAACTTTCTTGAGGTTGAAGAACGAGTTTGCGTCAGCCAATCCCACCCTGCAATAGAACTACCACTTCATGCTATTTACACGTGGGCTGCGCGTGGTATAAGACTTATTGAATGCGAATGTTGGTGGGGTGTTCGTCAAAACGTTTTGAATCAGTGTGCCTTGGCTCTTTCCTGACGTCTGAGGGTCCGGGAATGACGATAGGCCTGCGATCTAGAAGTACTGCAGTGGTTGATATCAGTCAGAATCTTGATCTTCCGGTTGACGAAGAAGAGATGTACCCAAAGCCATTTCATTGAACACTTAAGGACCGGCATAAACTGTGCATCTGCAAGCGCCTGAATATCTAGGAGGCCTGTTGTCAGATCAGAAAGGGCGGATCGGCTGAAAGTCCAGCGGTCGGGAGAACTTCAAGTTGTATTTATACAAACTCACAACAAACCATCTATCATCCTTCTAACCGCACAACTGCTACCAAGATTGGTACCTGTTTTTATGCCACAATACATACTAGATAACGAGGGGTCCAAGGTTCTGTCGTCCATATGCAAAGCTGTGAGACACCTGACCTTTAGAAGCCCCACCCGCTGCTGTATATGTATACTAACTTAAGCAGTGAATCTCATCATCTGGTATCAACTAGTTCTCCTGCGTCGCTGAAACTGCTCATGATCCGTTTATAGGTTCACTGGCAAACGCACAGGTCGCACCCATACGAGTCCTGAAACGACAAGAGGGACGGAGAAAAAAGGATTCAAGATGCTGACAACGGACTTGAATTGGATGCACTGCTGCGAGAGTAAAAAGGCGAAGAATCAAGAGTTTATGGTTTATGGCCGACATGGTGACAGAAAAGATCCCTCTTCCTAATCAAAGCCTGCATTGATTACGGCGTCAATTGCCATAATAGCATCCTCGGAATTCTGAAACCGGGTGCTGATTCTAGGTGTGTTGATTCCTAGATTTCGACCGACCATGGCATCACTCAATCAACTTCTTGTAAGTCATGATCTTTGGACAGAGACGAAATGCTTCTAGAAGCTATGAGGAGGGGATGGCTTTCGGGTGGCCATCTTATAGTGGTCGTTGAACCTTTCGCCCGGTTAATGTGCTTGGTTTCTGTTGCTGTGATCACTATAGCTGTGGAGATTTCTCTCATAGATTGATCGATTCCCGCTTGAGCAGACGTCGGTTGGTTTGTATCTAATAAGTGATCTGCTTTTTTGAACTCGCTAAGGCTGTGGGAAGAGCGTAGCGCATCTGGATGATCGGGCCCTAATACACTATTTCGAAGAGCAACACATTCTTCCATCAAAGCCAACGCATCTCTAACCTTCTGTCGAGATTTCCAAGTATGGGCTAGATCATGCATAGCAGCCAATGTGTCTGGATGCTCTGGCCCCAGTACACACTTGCGGGTCTCTAAGATGTGAAACTTCAGCTCCTCTGCATCCTTCCACCGCCGTTGATGCCAGTATATGTGCGCTAGCCAGACCATATTGCTCACAGTCTCAGGGCGCTGGGGCCCTAGCACGCGCTTGCAGGTTTCCACCAGGTTGAAATATATCTCCTCTGCATCCCTCCATCGTCTCTGGTCATAATATGTAGATGCTAGCCATGCCAAACTGTGAAGTGTGTCTAGATGCTCTGGCCCGAACACCTGCTTCCGGATCTTTATCAACGTCAGTAACAGATCCTCGGATTCCTTCCACCGCCTCTGATCCCGGTATACCAACGCCAGGATGCCCATGCTTGCCAATGTGTCAGGATGTTTTTCACCAAGAATAATTTTTCGCGCCTCTACTACCCGTGCCCCTAGTTCTTCTGCCTCGCTCCATCTTTCCTGTGCATCGTATATGAGCGCCATATTGTTCATGGCAGTCACTGTGTCGGGATGGTCTGAACCTAGCACCCGCTTACGGAGCTTTATAACTTGTAGCTCAAGCTCTTCCGCTTCTTTCCAACGCATCTGTTGCCGGTATACAGACGCTAGGTTGTTCATGCTCGTTAGAGTATCAGCATGTTCTGGCCCCAGAGTCTCCTTGAGGGCTGTCAGCGCCTGTATCTGTAGTTCTTCTGATTCTTCCTGTCGACCCTGTTCATGGTATGTGCATGCTAAGTCAGACATACTGGCCAGAGTATCAGGATTCTTTGGTCCTAGAACTCTCCTACTAGCCGCCAGTACGTGTACTTGTAGTTCTTCTGCGTCCTTCCTTCGGCCCTGCTTCATGTATATCCACGCAAGTCTGGCCATACTATCAAGAGTAGAAGTATTTTCCCGTCCTAGGATCTGTACGTTGATGTCCATTGCCCGTAACGCTGGGTCTTCTGCTTCACCATATCTTCCATCCCGATACAGGCACATTCCGATCCTTTCAAGTAACGTAGCATATATTTTCTGCTGTTTCCAGAACTCACTTTGACTAATCAAGGCGACAGCGTGAGGTAGATACTGTCTCCACAGCGTGCGATTAGTATGATCTTCAGTTGGAAAGACATGACTGAGCTGGTCTGCGGTTTTCTTAATATACGGGTCAAGCTGCCGGTTGTTTCTCATCCAATTTCGAGTTGCATAATATACGAGTCGATGGAGACTCAGGCAGCCCTCGGCCTGTTCATTTATGAATGAGAACGCTTTAAGAAGGCCGATTGCTTCAATTTTCTTCCTTTTTGATATGGCCGAAGGAAGCAATGACTGTGGGATGTCGCGAGGGCTTATACATGCCATAAATGAGAGATAATCCGCTGCTAACTGGTTTAAACTCTGTATCTGTTGAAATGAGATTAACCAGGTAGTAGCAACAGGATTCGCGTATTTTTCTTTCTCCCCATCTCCAAAGTCTTCACTCAGCAGCTCAATCACCTCTGGCTCCGGTTCCTGCAGAAGCGTAACATATTCCGTAAATCCAATATCATTTTCATTGATATATGCTGCTGCCTGGCTATTGCCAGAGGAAGAAAGGCCAGCTGTTCGATCAGAGTCTTGGTCGCATCACTATCATCAAGTAAGTCTTTCTTAATCAATAGATTGTCAAGGATTTTCGTGGCAGTTTCTATATTGGGCTCAGAAATATCTACCACATTAGACGATGCCAGCTTTACAGCTAGCTTTCGATTTCGAGTCGTGAATAGAATACGGCCTTGATCACTCTGAGGTAAGAAATCGACCAGAACTGGGTTAGGGTTACTGGTGCAGCTTTGGATCCACATATCTATATCATCCGCATTATCGAAGATTAGAAGCCACCGTCCCGTTCTCTGGCTAAGATAAGCCTTCACACTGTTTTTCGCCTCTGCAGGCTTTGCATTGTGAATTCCTAGTATTTGTGCCAGAGTCATGTAGGCTTGTTCCACAATTTCGTGGCTCGTACATGGAATCCAGAAGACTGAGTAATCTGAGTGCCTGTTCTGTAAACGATATGCCAATTCAAGTGCAATTTGGGTCTTTCCAACTCCGCCTAACCCACAGATCGCAATCCTAGACGGCCCTTGCGATTTCTCTATCCATCGCTCAAGTTCTGCAATCTCGGACTCACGACCTATGAAACGTAGGTTCTTCCTGAATGGGACCATCCAGGCTTTTCCCTTGATTTTGCGTACCTCCAGGTTGTGGTGGTGGACTGGAACCACGGATAAGAGAACCTTAGCATAGGCAGCAGCCACAATGGCGGCATAGCCTTGCCAACTTTTGTTCTTATGAGAGTCACAGTAATCACAGATACCGCGAATCACAAGAGACGGTAGCTGGTCCATTAGACCGGCCGCCTCCATTTCAAAACAGAGAACACCTATGCCACTCTCTTGCGCAATGATATCGCGGGTAGTAGCATCCTTCATAACCTTATCTCCCGAAGCGATTAAGCCGTAATGGATATATGGGTCATCCATAGGTCTTGGGTTACGAGCTATTATCTTGCCACGATCACAATTGGAACAGTCTATGGCGCCGGTCTGATGGTTATATTGGGCATTAAACAATAGATCTTCTTGTGGTCGGGAGAATTGTTCCTGCATTGCTTGATTTTTGAGCAAGGTACTCGATACTATGCCGTGAACTGGTCGATTCCCCATTATATCGTCGCTCTGCATCTGAGAGATGGCGGTTAATAGAACCCGGGGAGGTTTGTTGAGAGAGCCTGTGCGCTGGAAACGTCCATTGTGCATAGATTTGCCGTAATCATACTGTATCACGCCACAGGAAGTAGGCGTTGGCTTGCTTACTACAACATCGCCGAGACGAATATCAGTCCCAGTACTAGGAACACCCCCTCCGATTCCAACCATCAATCCGAACTGGATTCTTGGGAAGGTGGAACACAGCTGAGATATTACCGTTGAGGCGGCTATTGTTCCATACACACCGGACGGTAAACAGGCCACCACAATATTATGACCGGTAATACTTCCGAGGGTATAACTATTATAATCATTTTCTGCCTGTGGCAATAAAGGGTGTAATGTATCCAGCATAGCCTTCGCAGCAGTCATTTCCAGTGGCAGGGCACAGATCCACGCGACCGTATAATCATCATGCGTGAGGCGCATTTTTCCCGTGTCTGGATGATCACATACACACAACTGTATCAAGTATGGTTAACGATTTGTGAGGAGGAAGTAGGGAAAGTAATATTAAGACGTAACGGAGGCAAGGCTGAAAAAGAATATGACTACGTACTAAAAAAATAGTAGTAGAGGGGTAAGTCGAAGGCCAATCACAAGGTCGAGAAGCAATCGGCTAAGATTGGAACACGCACTCATTTCGAATCTATACGAAAAGTGGGCACGTGGCTGCTCCTGACTTCAAATTATCAACATCCTCTTTCCAATGTAACCAACTACTACCAAGTAGATCGATCATGCGATAGTGAAGTTATTCGAATGTATTTGGTGTGGCTATGTAACCCTGCTTGTTCCTCTAGACCGTGGACTCATTTAAATCGTGGCATCTCATACATATCATCAGGGTCTACGCTGAATTAGCCAGGGGAAATCAAACTCAGACAATGAAGAGTCAACTTACCCTTGCAGTTTGCATAAATATACTTCCGTGTCTCAACAATGTTGTGGTCCAACTCTGTGCTCAGCTCCTGCTCACGGAGTCGGACCTTCTCGTTTCGCTTCGCCGCTCCTTTAATGGCAGCCTGAGCCACATGGAAGCGTGAGGTCTTGTTCACGAGCATCATATCAAACGGCGTCGTGGTGCTTCCCTCCTCGATGTACCCAGCAATGCTCACACGCTCTAGACGGGGCCGGCCGAAAAGCAGACCTTGCAACTCGGTCACGTATCCGTGATAGTTGAAATGGATTGGTTTGTCGGAGGTGAAAAGGTTATCAAAGGACTCGGTTGTCAAAGCATGCGGGTGTGCTCCTTCATTCTCCAAGATCATTAAGTCTGTCACGTTGATCACCCGAACGCGAAGTTCAGGGCAGCGCTGGCGCAGAATTGCAGCGGCGTAGATGACTTCAAACATCACTTCAACTCCGACTCCCACAAGAACAACATCTGGATCGAGTCCGTCATTTGTACTGCAGAATTTCCAGATCGATGTGCCAGCTCTGCAGTGGCTTTCGGCTTCTTCGGGTGATAAGTAAACGGGTGTCGGCTGCTTCGAGCCAACCATGAGGTTGATGTAATTCTTGGATTTCAAGCAATGGTGAACGGTCGTCAAGAAAGTATTGGCATCTGGTGGTAGGTAAACACGCGCAGCATTAGGCTTCAGCTTGAGAACGTTTCCAATGAATGATGGGTTCTGGTGAGAGAAGCCATTGTGTTCCTGTCGGGTCCAGGTACTAGTCTCGATATAGTTGATGCTAGCTACATCTTTGTGCCACCCTGTTTCTCGGGCCTAATTGTTTATCGCTCTGGTTAAGGAGAATCAATCAATTGGATATAGAGAAGGGGTACGTACCATCTTCATGAACTTAGCGTATTGCACCATCATGGTGTGGACAATACCCAAGAAGCTTTCGTAGGAAGGAAAGAGGCCCACACGCCCGGTCAAAGTGTAGCCCTGAAGAAAACCTTGACACATATGTTCACTCAGCACTTCAATAACACGACTACCCTTCGCATTGGAGTACTGGTCCCATTGGAAGTTCCGTCCAGTATGCGCGAGAGCGGCATCTAGCTTATTACTCTCTAACTCATCCGGCGAGAACAGCCGGACACTGTGTGGGTTTTGGGTGAAGACTTTATCTATGAATTTCCCAATTGTCTTCATCGAGCTTTCTTGTGCGCCCTTCTCCACACAGAAAGTCTTCCAATCTGGAAGATTAGGTGGCTCGTATGCTTTGTATGCCTCGAAACGTTGACCGAGCTTCTTGGAGTCATCCGAGGGAATGATCGACTTGACATCATCAATAACATCTCCTGTCTCGGTGAAGAGCTCATGTGGGTTGTATGAAGATAGCCAATTCTGGAGTGCCTGAAGTTCTTCTTTGTCCTTCTTTGCATTAGGCAAAGGAACCTGGTGAGAATGGAACGACCCTTCGATGAATTGGCCGTGTAGCTCCTTGGGCCCCGACCAACCCTTAGGTGTGCGCATCACGATCATGGGCCACCGGGGTTTCATGATCGGCTTTCCACAGCGAGCTGCTTGCTGGATCTTATGGATTTCCCCAACCGCCCAATTCATGGAGTAATGGAGATCAGTATCAATATCGCCTAGATTCTCAACAATGCGCACTTGGTAACCATATCCTGTGAAAAGGGAGATCAACTCCTTGTTGTCCATGCAGCCAAAGATGGTGCGCTCGCTGATTTTGAACCCATTGACATGCAGAATTGGTAAGACTGCTCCTGACTCTGCGGGATCAATGTACTTGATTGCATGCCAGGAACTGTTTCTGTCAGTAAAAAACTTGACCCAGGTAGATCATTCCAGAACTCACGTTGCTGTTGGACCGGTTTCTGCTTCTCCATCACCGACCACGCAAGTGGCAATGAGATCCGGATTATCCATAACTGCACCAAAGGATACAGCTAATGCATAACCTAACTCGCCGCCTTCATGGATAGCTCCTGGGGTTTCGGCATTAATATGGCTGAACAGAAACAGTTAGCTTAAGCTCGGCATACTAAATCACCAAGGAAAGTCTCACCTTGGCAGACCGCCAGAGGTACTAAAAGTCGAGATGAGATTCTTGAGACCTTCATTGTCTCGAGCATATTGTGGGTAGAACTTCCCCAATGAACCCTCCAGCCATAGCGAAGCAAGTAGGCCCGGTGCTCCGTGCCCCGGCCCGACGACATACAGCATGTCCAGGTCTTGCTTCCTAACGATGTAGTTCAAATGGGAGTATACGAGGATAAGCCCGGGACATGTTCCCCAGTGGCCTGAAAATATAGTATTGAATTAGCGAAGATGCTCCTATCCCAGATGATGTATGCAGAGCTTCAGAGGATCTCACCAAGTAGTCGAGGCTTGATGTCATCATGTTTTAGATCCCGCTTCAATAACACATTGTCCTGCAGAAAAATCATTGCTAGAGAACATAAGCGGGTGGTCTTAGAAAATAGAAGTATACAATCTCACCTGCTGCAATGTAAGCAGCTGCTCGGCGAAATTTCAATAAAGCATCGGAGGTAGATGGATCTAAGGAAGCCTGGTCGAGCTGGACTTGCAGCTGTTCAACGACATCTGGGATGTGCGACGGCTCCGCCTTAGGGTTTGGCCTGTCGATAATCTCTCCCGGCATTGCTAGTGATCCGTAGAGATGTTAGATGTATTCAATGTGTGGAAATTGCTTGTTTGGTATAAAGTTCGTTGATAGTGTGGATCGCGCCAAGGGATCAATAGATAGGTATGGAGAATGGAACTGTAAATTCTCGGGATGATGCCACAAGTTCTAATGATTTTCCTGGTGGTTTTAGACGCAGAGAAAAGGATAGATTCCACAATCCCAGCCTTAAAGTATAAATCCTTGGATTAGACGGGCCCAGAATCTCGTAGGGTTAACCGGAAATATATTTCGAGGCGGTAGTTCCAGGTCCATGATGTCGGATCTCCAACTACGTCACCATGCAAGTCCTTTGACATCACCGGCTGCATCCCAACAGGGAAGTTGACCCACCACAACGAACAAATGAATGGTCCCTTTCAGTTGTAAATTATGAAATAGAGGGGCATCATGAGCCAGAAGCCGATTACTTATTTCCCTTCCTATCAGTCTAGAAGCTGGTGGATATGGCATGTCTCGGCTCACCGAACCCTCCCTAGTATTCAGTCGCTTCCAACATGACATGCAAATCTATTCTCTCGGTTAATGCCGGATCGTCCTCGGTGAAGATTACCTTCTACACCTTTGAGCAGCCTCCAAAGGTCGTCGCCAATGCACAGATTTCGGGGATCACAGCTCCTCCGGCAACACTGAAATACACTCGAGGATCGACGAACCACAAGGAGCAGCTCAAGGAGAATTTGAGCACGCCGCAGGATGCTTTCAAGCTCCTTCTGCAGAGGTGTTTCTCTGATCCAAGCCTATCCGAAGTTACTAGCAGTGATGATCTGGCATTCATTTGCCATCGGGTTGTTCATGGAGGAGACTATGAGCGATCGGTAGTGATCACCAATGAAACCTATCACCACTTGGAGAAACTCGAGGATCTAGCCCCACTGTATGTAGCGTTCATGCTCCTTCGATCAGGATACATATCTGACTGGAGACAGACACAACTTCTCTGCTTTGGAGATCATCCGACTCTGTAGAAAGGAACTGCCTTCGGTGAAAAGTATCACATTCTTTGACTCTGCCTTCCACCAGACTCTGCCCGACTATGTAAAGACGTACCCAATTAACCAGGATACCGCGAAGGCAAATGGTCTCCGGAAATACGGGTTTCATGGCATTAGTTATTCCTTCATCCTTCGCTCGGTAGCTCAGTTTCTCGGAAAGCCAGTGGAACAGACTAACGTGATTGCCATGCATATTGGAAGCGGTGCTTCTGTATGCGCGATCAAGAAGGGCAAGTCCATTGACACTTCGTAAGAATGATCTTCGTCCATTATGATGAAGACGTGCTGACAATTCTTCTCAGAATGGGCCTTACACCTTTGGCTGGCTTACCAGGCGCCACCCGTAGTGGTGATATTGACCCATCGTGAGTATCATCGGAAAGTTAGCTCTTAACTAAAATGGCTAATGTGTGTTTGGCAGGCTTGTGTTTCATTACACCAGCGAGGCAGGAAAGCTGAGCCCTGCGAGCACTAAAGAAATGCATATCAGCACGGTAGGTCCCTGAGACTGGTTGGCAGAAGCAAACGGCTAGCTGACTTAGATCCATCCAGGCTGAAGAAATCCTTAACAAGAAATCCGGATGGAAAGCTCTCACTGGAACTACAGATTTTGCCCAGATAGCCGTTGAGAATCCTCCAAGTCCGGAGCATAAGCTTGCTTTCGACATTCTCGTCGACCGTATTCTGGGATATATAGGTAATTACTTTGTCAAGTTAGAAGGAAAAGTTGATGCACTCGTTTTCGCCGGCGGAATCGGTGAGAAGAGTGCCTTACTGAGGAAAACTGTCGTCGAGAAATGCCAGTGCCTGGGGGTAGCTATTGATGCATCAGCTAATGATAAAGGGCCGTCCGACGACCAAACGGTGATGGATATCTCCGATGTAGATGATAGTGGACCGCGCGTAATGGTCTGCCAGACAGATGAGCAGGTGAGAATAGCTCCTTTTCTTCTTTTTAACGTAATCACACTAGCTAATGCGTTTTCTAAGTTCGAAATGGCATATAATTGCGTTTTAGCACACGGAAGTAATAATGGATCATGATGGTGCAGTGTCTCAGAAGTTCACAGTCAGGGGATTCGCTAGTTCTGGGGTGCCTGGGGCTTAATATAGTCTTTTATCAATCACGTTATCCCTGTCTATCCTAATGGGTTGGCTTCGATTCACAGTTTGTAATGTATAAGTGACTACTGGTTCGACCGCTCCTTCCATAATTGATGGATCAGTTTTATATATATATATTCTCGATGTTCAGTAAACCAATCTGTGAGTTATAATATTAACTTAACCTATTGAAAGAGAGAGAGAGAGAGAGAAAGAAGGAAAAAGAAAGAAATAGACGCGAGTGAGGGCGTAGATGTTAGATGTGAACTATATTGCCATTTCTAACTGAGGAGTGGGCAATTAATTAAACAGCCTAGATAGATGGAATACTAACATCACTATAGCTGTCATTTCTCGCGTATATCCTTTCAGCATAATGATAGGGTATATACTGTGTACCAGAAACCATGCGAAAAGATTTTCGCCACGGAAAATGCTATACAATTACCTTTCCATGTCGAGAACACGGATCACCAGTGCATTTGGAATACTTCTTGCTTAGCTGACAGCCCGAAGGGTGAAGGAAATTGCCCGAAGAGGACCAATACTTTAGTGGCAAAACACCACCAGAATGACCTGTCCAACCGCCACATCCACAACTGTAACCTCAAAAAAACAGAGCACACGACAACAACAGAATGTTGCGGCATGATTCATTCCAAATGACCCCGGACCATTGCATTTGCACGACAATCAATGGCTGGGGTACCTCAATGAATCATGTCTGAAGGGACAAGACAAGGCCTGGACCGTGCTTCGGTCCTCGCAGGGCGGGTATGCTGTGCCTGGTTGCCGGTACCTCATTTCTGCAGACGATCACCTCAAGTCGAAGATTGACCATGTAGGTACCCAAGATCGACCGATCTGTTGTGAAACAACGAAAGCCAGGAATTGGGGTGAAGAGGTCTGATCACCAAGCAGGAGACCTTTACCTTGCTGCACTATTGATTATTGGTTGGATGGGATTGAAACAGGGGAAGGTTGATAACAATTGGAATGTGTATTATTTGCATATTTCTGCAGTAAGTTCAAAACATCGAGCAAAATAATCTTGTGGCTTTTGGATTTTCCCTCATTTTCCAATCTATCGGTGATGTCGGGGAAAAGAAAAACTAGACATTTTTTTTTTCAGACAGCCAGCCTCTTTTGCTTTTGCTGCATTGTAGATCAATCACATTCTTTTGCTCAACCCCCAAACCAAATCACAACCAGCCAATTGATTTAACGAGATGAGCGTCACTCTAGATAAGTCTGGAGTATCTATATATATATGTAAAAAAAAATAAGAATTAAAATAAAATAAAAATTAAAATAAAAATGTCCACTATCTCATGTTAAACTTGCTCGTATATAATAAATACATTATATTCCCTCAACAACCACTTCAGACCCAAACTGGTACCTCTAATAATACCGATCAAACAGGAATAGAACCTCGGAGATCTACATCATTACAATAGGCGAGAGAAACGAGAGGTAGGAACCCGTCATTCGGGACCAAAGCGGAAGTAGAAGGACAAGCTCCACTCCTTGGTTCGTACAGATTACCAAGAACTCTACTAGTAACTAAATAAATACTCTTTTTTTTTTTTTTTTATTTTTTTTAATTGACCTTGGTGGGAGCCTCACATGCATCCCGGGCTTGGGTTCACGACTAGTAACAGCGCGGAAATGCAGCCGGACTTTTAGCGTCAAAAGCCACGGGTTGGAATTCTAGAAGGGGGAGCTGATCGGTAAGGTCATTACCAATCAGATAGTGGATCGAAAATCCCATGTAATTTAAAATTAAAGCCGGTCAGCCTTGGTGGTTATTACCTATCTCATGGACAACTTGGACTGCCCTATCTGTAGTCTTCCTATAGTGTTCCCACGCCGTCTGGGGATCGTTCGAATAGTCGGGTTAATCATATTGCTCTATCGGTGACGGAGTCGGCTGGACTCTGTAGAATGTAGATCACGTCTAACATCCATAATAGCTGTCTCTACCAGGCAAGTCTAGGACGAAGGAAGCTAACGCATCCACCCGCTATTCTGGAACCTCAGTTCCCCTTCCCCGTGTCGGGCCAGAACTTACTTCTCCTGTCTCCATAGGGTATCCAAAACTCTCCGTCTTCAGCCTCTTGTTTATCACCTAGGACGGTTGACTCTGACTATTGGATACTATCAGCCCGTCCATCACAGTTCTTACCCAACGAGGCGAATGGTTGCGGTAATATCATGATAAACCCCATTTGCCGTTCACACCGTTAGTTTAGATCCAAACCACCCGTGCGACCGTTTCCATAGTCCCAGTGCCATGCGATCCAGAACCGTCGATCAGCGATATCCCAGTTCTGATATAGCACGGTGTAGTACTGGTAATTGGGCATGTTTGTGACGGGATTTGATGAGGTGACCCAAGGCATGCGTGGCAGTCGGGGGCGTGGTGAGTGGGTGGGTGGTTGGGTGGGAAACACTACCTAAAAATCATGATGAAAAGTACTATACAAAACAAAGTACGACAAGCATACCCAGCCACAAATAATTGGAATATATACAGAAAGTTGCAAGACCCGAATGTTGGACATCAGGGTTCCAAGGGTCCTGGGGAGTGGCGTCGCTGTATCGATCGATGATAATCGTGCATCTGCAGCTCTGGAATGCTTCCCCCCTTACTCCGTACATACAGACAGGTTGCATACATATTGCCGACAGGGTGGAAAGAGACAACTCCACGGCTTCGCTCGGTAATACGTCGGACACAGTCTTCACGTCGATCCGGTGGATAACCTATCAATCGATGACCGACAGGCTGCATGGGAGTGGATTGTGGCTTCATAGTGGATATATATCTAGACGCGAGGAGACACATGGATGATTGACAATAACACACTATCCCTACCTGTGGCGGGGACTATCATGCATCTGATTCGTCCGGATGTATCCCGCTGATCATAACAAACTCTTTTTTTTTTCTGAATTTCCCCTTCCCAGGATTCTGGTTCCGCGAAAGATGAGGAGTACACATCGATGTCTCAACATGGAAGGTCAATGATAGATGATCAATCTGACCCATCAGTTGTGGCACAGTAACAGCTTATTGAAGAATGTTTGTGGCGATAAAGTATCTGCGTCTGTGAGGAAGTACATACTCCTCATAAGGTACTTTTGTACCGTCATGGCTTGGATGATACTTTCTCATCCATTCTTTAGGTTATGCGCCAATTGAGCTTGGATTTGATGCATCCAGATCCATATTTGCTATTTGTATTCCGTAAAAGAGATCTATTGAAGAATATCATATACTCGGAGATATACAGCTTTTGCTTTAATCTGTTTGAGTCTTTAGTAATTTATTTCTGGCTCTCAGTTGATATTGAGACTATCTTTACTTCCACTAAACAAATAGTCGTTCAGAATATATTGACCGCCACTGTGAGTTATACTATAGTGGCTTTGAACTCGATTGTCTACAATAGCAGACTTGTGGTATCTCTAACAAAGATAAACTTATCAGGTATAAATAAGTTCATGCTCACAGCGCACCGGACTTTATTGTTTTAGAATTAACCAATGTACGGAGCATTCTGTAGTAATCGATGGCCTTGGCAGTAGCCGATTGATCCACAAAGATTTCCCTGCCTGTTGCCCTAACCTGCAGCGAAGGCTCGCCTAACAGCCTCAATAATTATCTAATAACCGCCAATAATAAACTACCACAATCATTTACCTTTAGCAGTAATAGTATCGACCATACCTAATTGATGGACGCGGAAACGGAACCAACAGCCAACTCCCCCGTCCCGGCCTAGAAGTGGGCGAGTCCAACGGTTCTTTAGACTCCTTCCTTTGTTCTCCAGTTTCTAGTGTTGTCTTAGCTGTATTATCTGAGTCAGTCGATCGACTATAATACCCGAGAAGGCTAGGGTGGGAGTCTCCGGTCAGCGCCCTAAACAAGAAAAGCAAGACAACACGTCTCCGTATCCAGCATAGGGAAGCCCCATAAGCTCATGGCACGATCCGCGATGGAACCATGGTACCGCACCATTCGGATGGACTTCCAGAAGGATTCTGGAATCACTTTGTTCCTGTTGGGCAATTTTCTTGTTCTGTCACGTACTACGTATCGACGGCTATGACGAGCTCGTCTGAAACCATGTAATCTGTCAAGTGGCCTGTTCGGGTTTGATTGTGCATGTGTTCATTGTCCAGAAGGCGACAAAAAGGTACCCCCATCTGAAGCACTAGCGTCGTCCAATCTACATGTCACTTTCCTCCCATTGGAACGATGTAACTCTTGGCTGTGTGATTAACTAAGTACAAACCCGTTGCAACGCCTCTTTGTCTGATTTGACAAATGTCTTGCCAGGTGGTTTTTCTTTGACCATCGTGGCCAAAGTACCTAGATAATCAATTGATCAGTTGGGTTACAAACGGATGTTCAGTTCTATTTGAAACATGTGGCCGCTAAGACGACTACGAACTAAGCGAACCCTGTCAAACATCAAACGTTTCTGTTAACATCTGGTCCAGGACAGGCCAGAACAAAGAGAACCCACAATTCGCAGTGTGAATCCTGTGGCTGGAAAGTTGAGCCAACTCGGCAGAACTCAACCATTCTGCCGCCCTCTTCTGTTGGAGATACTCTGCCCCATTGTGGCGAGGCTCAGTGGGCGGTCAATTGTGGAGTGGTAAATTACAGGTTTCCATACGTCCTGCGTTCTGGGACCTGCCGATGGAGTCCCTCTGGAGTTAACCCAACTTACAATCAATCCAGGAGGTAAATCGGGGTACATCAATCGATCAGCGGCGTTACCCCAGGGCAAATCCAGTGGAACAGGAGAGAAAAATCTAGAAGGGCCAGAGCCATTGGAGGAAAACCGTGACTTGATCCGGAGGACAGACGGAGAAAATCCATAACTTGCTCTGGTGGTCGCGGGGAGAAACAGACGGACGACACGCTAGAAGCACTAGAAGGTCGTGAGAAGAATGATGGTCGCATATAATACGTAACGGGGCGGGTAGCTGTGGGTTTACCGGATCATTGATCGCTATGAGAAGGATCCACCGGTGCCCCTATTGCTAAGGTAGCCCTGATTTCTCTGGTGACCGGGGAATAATGGGAAGAGATGAAAAATGTCTAAAAAAAATTTAAAGGGAGATAGAGTAATAAAGACTTGAGGCAAATTTGGCAACAAGGAAATAACCAAATGTACTCTGTTTGACGTGGCCAAAGCTTTTTCTTTCTTCTTTGACGGCAATGCAATACAAAATCGTAATCATCCATACATCATCAAACAAGAGCTCAACTTGGCAAACGACCAATCGCCACCACATCAGTCAGGGGAGCAGTGGATCAAACTAAAAAGGAAGTATCGAATCAATAAACAATGATCTTGGTTACGATGGTCTCCCGAGACTTAGTAGGCCACTACAGCAGGTACCGGGTAGCAAAAGCTTCTGGATTGGTTCTATGGAGAACATCCATTTACAGTACGTACATACCTTAGCTCGTACCTATAACTTACCAAAGGTACTACCCGAGCAGATACCCTTACCAATTCCGGTGCTTTAGGCTTTGACCCGGTACTTTGTGCAGACCTTACCTATCAAACATGGCGCCACATACATTTACTAGTGATTCCTCATTCGAAGTAGAGTAGATATGTACATGCATACAGAGTACATGTCTCTGCATCGACAGCTCTCGCTCTGGTGTTCATACACTACGCATCCATGTTTAAAGGAACAATTGCCTTTCATGTACCAGTATTGGTGCCTCACGCTAGGTACTCCGCCTGAAAATTGGGAAAGCGGAATACGTCAAGACGATCAAACGGGTAAGAGTAAGCCGGATGGGGTAAACAAATAAAGAAGCCTAGCCAAAGGGTTTCTCAAGGGAATAGTTATAGGGCTTGGGGGTATCTACAAAGTACTCCGTAGGTAACTTAACCCATCCACTGACACCCCGAAACACCACGCGAGAGCAATCGAGACAAGCCCCATTGGTGTTGGTTCGGATCCATCCGCGGTTCCTGGAAGCGGCTGTAAGTTCCCCACTCACACCCTGCAACAAGCCAGTCCGCTGTGTCCGAGAAGTCGGTTCTCAGAAGGTTAGGTAGCTTTTAATTAACCAAGTAGTACTACCTATATACGGAGCACTCTGGTGGAGAGCTCCGATTTTCTTCCCTTGTTCCCTTCCCCATTCGTAGTCATAGGTCGGTAGCTATGGGACGCTGTCGTATTACATAGGCTTCCTCCGTTACCATACTATTTCTAGGCTAGATTCTATTCGTAACAGACGGCCTCCTACCCTAGTAGAAAGGAACCTAGGTTGTGATGACTCCGAACGATCCCGTGGGCGTCCTGAAAAATCAGCCATCAGCTGAAGCGCTGAGTCCCTTGACTTTAGCCAGAACAAATACGGAATAAGATAGGACGAAATAAGCCTGAAACCGTCAGAATCATCTCAGGTAAGACGTCGTAGTAAGACACACTCATCAATGAAGCAATGAGATTGGTAAGGGGAGAGACAAAGGGAAATTACGGTAATTACTGGGAATAATACCTTACCTTCCAGGTGCCTGGGACCGAAGCCATCAGTCAAACGTTGGGACAGGAACCTTGGGGCGGCGCGCAGAACACAACCAGAAAAGAAAAAGAAAGAAAGGGGGTCGATGGATCGCATCCACACCCAACTAGCTTGTCGCGTACCTTCCCCCCGGGACGGGAGGGAGCTGCTATGCTAAACGGAGCTAGCTACCCATGATTCTGTATTTGGATTTTTGATTATTCTGACTTTTTGTCCTGTTCCTGTCAACTATTATTACTATTACTTTTGTAATTTTTTTTATTTATATATATCTTTTATTTATTTATTTTAATGATTATTATTTGATTTACTCTTTTGTTTTAATTAATCTTGTTTTAATTTTCCCCCTTCCTGAATTTATTTTATTTTATTTTCCTTTTAGGTTACTGATGATCGGACCCAAACTTTTTCTTTTTCTTTTCTTTCTTTCCTTTTTTTTTTCTCTTTCTTTTTCTTCGTTTCTTTTTTAGAAAAGGGAAAAAATAATAATAATAACTGATGGAGAAATTGAGGCCATTGCGGGAGTACTACATATAACAGAAACCCCCCTTCAAGTTTTCGCTTCACTCCATCATTCCTTAATTATATAAGGAACTCTCTCCCTGTCCTCCTCCCTCCTCCCTCTCTTCGTACTTTCGCCCCTGTCCTCTTCGTCTTACGTCCTCTCATCCTTTGTGACGTTACCAACGCCCTATCCCTCGTCCAATCTTTGGTTATCGCCGAACTAGACGGAGCCCTACTTCCGTGGTACTCTTTAATCGCTAGGACGACCTCCTTGCTGGCCGCATAGTCTTATCTATTTTGGCTCCTTGGGTCGGGGTTTGATCGGATTGCTTGATTCAATATTTATCCAGCACGTCCCTGCTACGCGCCAGTTTGTCACGATTTGAAAAGATACCAGGACAATTCACAATAAACAACGTCGCAAGCGCTCGAGCGGGAAAGGAAATAAAAGGAAAAGGAAAAGAATAGAAAAATAAAATTCGACCTATCGACTGTGATTGGGGCTCCACTCTTCCTCATTCTTCCAGTCCATTTACTTGGTCATCTTAGCGGCGTCACATTCCTGCCTTACAGATCTACTACTTGTCGGTGCTGTCTGTGCTGCATTGCCCTGCCTATTTTTGCCCAGCGCCAGAGGATTGAGCATTCTTAAAAGGATCACCTTTCCGATCTCAACTGCAGCTGCATCATCTGTTGTCTGCATTAATACAGCCTGCCTTTGTCTGGGATTTTTTGGGTACCTCGCTTGACGCTATAATCGATCAATAATCAGACCGCACATTAATATTTACCACCGGCTTTTTACTACTCTATTTATTGGAGATTACGGGCCACAAGGCACTCCTTGTCATTATTTAATCCTTTGAGTGAGTACTCCTCTCCACAAATCTTCCCCCATACCTTGCTCCCAAATTCGATCTCAGTGAGAACGCAACGTCTGACTATCGTTTCAAAGAGTCTTATGAAAATTCGTGATATTCAAGCTGTGACCATGGGACGAGGAGGATACGATACCACCGGTGTCCAAACAGACGAGTCCGACCAGTCCAACTAAATGTCATGGAGGCATTGGTTAAGCACAACATGTTATATTGTTTCGAGCGAAAAGTTTGTGGTTCTATTGGCGCCATGGTCTGCGGAGTTCACGTGTCGATGAAGTCGATCTTCATTGTAAGTGGAACTTCCCCCCAATTCTCAACTGCTTGTCGGTTTCAGGGCTAACGGGATGTCATAGTTTCTGTAACACTATGTTTCATTACTCTATTCGCTTCGTTGTCCACCACCTTTTTGGTTTCGGGTCTATAACCTTTTTAATACGCCTCTTCGGGGTCACATTCGCTACCACTTTCCGACTCATGGCTGCTGCCATTCTGACCTTCGACCCCGATCCTTTTACTTTTACAACTTTAATTTCACCATCGACATGAACCAGCGCAGGTCCACGATCTGTTCATCAAAAGTGCTTTTGGTTTCTTTTTTTTTTAACCTTGCTATCATCTTCGGGTTTGGGATTTGTTCGGCGTTTGACATAGACAGGATGGTTTTAGTGGGATACATGGGTTGATACCAACATTAGAGCTTGCGACCTCGCGGTCAAACATTCCGTTTTTCTCTTCGTTTTCTTACTAATTTTCATTGTTTTGTTCAAATGTTACTGGGACTTTTGTGTATGTGTCCTGAGTGCATGTGTATCATATTACAAGCACATCTTAAGAATGGAAACAGGCGTGCCTTCTCCAACCTTCTGCTCTTTTTTTTACTTTCCTTTTCTTCCCTCATCGAGCACCAGATGACGGTTGGTACAAGCCTCGATTCTATTGTGAACGGACCACAGACCATGACACGGCTGCGGGTTGATTATCCCCCGGGGGCCTGGCTGCGGCGGCACACTGAGTATCAGCCATCTGATTTGCTGAAATTCTTGTAAGCAGCGCATTATCTTGGTGGATACTGGTGCAAACATCGAGGGTGTTCGAGCCCCCGTTGCATGTGCTAATCAATTAGTGTGAGTATTATTATTCTTATGATTATTGTGGTTTGTATTTTGGGCAGCTACAGCCTACGGCCCGGGGATCTGCACAAATCATGCTGTGCAACGTTGTCCGCGCCAGTGGGCTGGGCGTCGTTGGAAATGGTTCCCAACTCCCTGGCGATCACCCTCGTTGGCGGACACTGGCACGTCATGCCTAGCCTGCATGATATGTTGTCATTATTGACAGCATGCCTCAAAGACAGTAGCCAGACTAGCGTTGGCCAGGTTCATCTCCTGCCAATCATAGGAGATTGAGAGTTGGGTACTATTTCGCCAGTTGGAAGTTGATATGTCTCACCATCCATTGAACTGGACATGGATTCTGTACAATCAAGTTGATGAGTTGGAGCCATGGGATGAATTAAAAAATAAAGACGGGGAGAGAAGAGGGCGACACAGATCATGTATTATGTTTTCAATGAAGGATTGGAGGGGGGGAGGTTACCCGCTGGAAATACAGAATGCCAGTGAGTAGATTCGAAATCCGTCAGGACGGAAACATCCCGTGACTGCCACCGTGCTGGAGGTGACCCACTAAACCGGATTGGGGTGACCTCTCCATCATCTAAAGTGACGACCGTTTAATTCCCTCCGCCTCACTGGGTATCGATCTTTCCTAGTACCTTGCGACTGTACACTTGTGCCCACCGCTATTTTCTCTTGGTATTGGTGCAATACGTTGGTGATCCTGAATTTCTATTTGTCTATTTTTTTTTCTCTTTGAGACCCTTGCTCAGGTCTACAACTTAGGCTCTCTCGTGTCCCCGGGCTGACGTTTCCTTCAGGCTACCTTGATTACTTACCGCTCTCTAAGTTCTTGTCGACCTTACCCGCCCCTGGCGAGCTGAAATCATCGACGAGATTGATAATTACCGCCCGTGCTGGCATCCCGTCCCTGCAAATCAACCTAATCGTGTATAGCCACCCATCCGTTGGGCTCTGCTGCCATGTCTGAGTCAACTAGCACAAATACTCCGAAGCCGAGTAGTAGCGTGAAGCTGGTACTTTTGGGCGAGGCGGCGGTTGGAAAGGTACGGCCTCGGTTGATTCCCTTCGCCTCTTGTCGTTGTACACGGGTAACCTGGAAGGCTGACAAATGGATGAATGGATGGCCGTGAATAGTCATCGCTAGTTCTGCGATTTGTGAATAATGACTTTCAAGAAAATAAAGAGCCGACTATTGGAGGTACGAGATTCAAAGTTGTCGATTTTTGAGCGGCATCGAATGCAACCTCTTCCCGGTGCTAACGTGCTCCCAGCTGCCTTCTTGACTCAAAAATGCTCTCTCCCGACCCGGACGATCAAGTTCGAAATCTGGGATACAGCCGGTCAGGAGAGATTCGCCTCGCTTGCGCCCATGTACTACCGTAACGCCCAGGCGGCGCTGGTGGTCTACGATGTTACCAAGCCATCTTCCCTTACAAAGGCCAAACATTGGGTTGCCGAACTACAGCGGCAAGCCAGCCCCGGGATTGTGATCGCCCTCGTCGGCAATAAGCTGGACTTGACAAACGACGGGAACGAAACTTCTGGGGAGCCACAGGCGGATGGCGAACAGCAACCCCCTGCTGCTACTGCTGACGAAGATGACGCGGCTGGTGAACCTCAGGAGGAGCAATATGCCACGTCTGGAGATGCCCGGAAGGTCTCGACACGGGAGGCTAGTTCATATGCGGACGAAGAGGGCCTACTGTTCTTCGAGACTAGCGCTAAGACGGGTGTGAATGTTGTGGAGGTTTTCACTGCCATTGCCAATGCTATACCAGAGAGCAGTTTGAAGAGTGGACGCGGAGCTGGCGCCGGTACGGGCCAGACTACTTTGGGAGGTAGCCGTCCGGCGGAGGACTCGCGGGTCAACCTGGGAGACCGGTCTACTGCCACTGCCAAAGAAGGTTGTGCGTGTTAATTTCGGCTGCGTATCTGCTCTACAGTCCGTAATGTTTGTTCTTCCATGCAGCAATCTCGCGACTAGGTTTAATTACAAAGTAATTACCTAGGGCGTTTGGGACAGTGCCGCATCAAGGACAGTTTGAAGACATGGCGTGTCATCATTGTAGTTTCTCATATCCCGGCGTCAACCTGTGTTTTCGTTTATGTTTGTGCTTTCATGCCGGAACTTGGTGCCTTTTCATTTCCGTTCCGTTGCTTTTTTTTTTTTTAACACCCCAGATTCTCTGACACTGAGCGAGAGGTCTTTCATCGTCTTTATCATTATGTATAGGTTTCCCCGATGTTGTACTGGTAGGAATTCGGTATTCTCACCGTGTGAAGGGTTATTTTCTTTAACCATTTTCTCAGTTACCTCCTGCTATCACAGATGGGGTGGGATGCCATTGAGCATCTGTACCAAGTAGAGTATAGTTTTCTATGGAACCTATTTTCTAGTAATATCATAGACGATAATAACTGATAGGAGATAACCGTTCTTTTGATGTTCCTGATATCGAGGGCAGAGCGGTCACGGGATCAGGCTTTCCCTAGGAGGGAAATGCGCTAACCTAGAATGGGCAAGCGCTGTGTCGCTAAGCGAGGCGCCGAGCCTCCGATCCCACACCAACCGGAGCAGAATTGGATGCTGGACGGACCTCTGTTTCAATCCTCGAATTTATTCCCACGACCCCCCAACAACCCGCGACAAGGAAAGGCAGCACCAGCAGCACAGCCCGCTATCCGTCGCTCGTCTGCAAAAATGGCTGCTATCAACAAGATCGCCCTCAACTCGCCCTCGAGGCAGAACCCCTCCGAGCTGGAGAACGCGATCGCCGGCGCTCTCTTCGACTTGGAGAGCAACACACAGGACCTGAAGGCCACCCTTCGTCCTCTGCAGTTCGTCTCTGCCCGTGAGGTAAGATCTGCCCGATCTATTTGGCACCGCACGTTGCAGCATCAGAATTTGTCTCTGGTCGTTTGTGGGAAGGAGAGATATTCGTCGGGATGGGAAGGAACCTATGGTGGAATCAAGCCATGTGTGCTTGGTGCGTCAGCTGGCGGTGCAATCTAGATGGAGGATGATTGTATGTCCATCGCTAGACTGGAATGAAAAGAGGGGGCGACCAGAGAAACAATTTCTGATTCTACACGAAAATGGCCTGCGCCTGCAAAAATCACAGATGCGCAATTGAATAATTTTATCCCGCAAAAGTTGATCTGACGGTTTGATATCATTACAGGTTGAGGTCGGCCACGGCAAGAAGGCTGTCATCATCTTCGTCCCTGTCCCTCTCCTCCAGGGCTTCCACAAGATCCAGCAGCGGTACGAACACACATCCAGAACCTGGTTCTTCTAGATTGAGATATCTCCCGAGACTAACACTTCCCGACATAGCCTGACCCGTGAGCTCGAGAAGAAGTTCTCCGACCGCCACGTCCTCTTCGTTGCTCAGCGCCGCATCCTGCCCAAGCCCAAGCGCTCTGTCAACTCCCGCACCAACCAGAAGCAGAAGCGTCCCCGTTCCCGCACTCTGACTGCTGTCCACGACGCCATCCTCGGCGACCTGGTCTACCCCGTTGAGATCGTCGGCAAGCGCATCCGCACCAAGGAGGACGGCAGCAAGACCCTCAAGGTCATCCTGGATGAGAAGGAGCGTGGTGGTGTTGACCACCGTCTCGATGCCTACGGCGAGGTCTACCGCCGTTTGACCGGCCGCAACGTCGTCTTCGAGTTCCCCCAGAGCAGCGCCTCTGACTTTTAGATGCCAATTTTTCTCCCTTATGTCCTTTTAAAGTCTTCTATATTTTTCCTGTGATTAGGCCAATGAGAGAAAAATAAGTCTGGGATTATCGAGAACAAGAACGCAGGCTTACGTCTTTTTTTTCTCTTTCTTGAAGTAGACAAGAAAAAAAAGGAAACACTTGGGACGAGGAGGAACGGCAATATCTTGTTGTGCATTGCGTCAGCGTGCGCTGTGCGGTGGTGGGTAGCTTCTTGATCTGGTCCTTCGGGTTTAGGGTTCCCTAATGAAAAAGAGGATGTGATGTGATGTGATAATATCATTCATGATCTTTTGGTCCGGGCTTTTCCTGTTGTTCGGCGTGGTTGAAAAACAAAAAATATCTCTTATTTCTTTTTCCTTTTTTTTTTTGCTTTTCCGCACATATTCCCCAGATTTTATTTTCCGGATCCATCCCCGTAGTTCATGTAGATGTACATTTGGGTTCTGCGCACGTGGTCAATTTCTCTTGTCCCAATTAAGCTTATTGTTTAGTAGGATTTAGTTCGTATTCCATGGACGTTTTCTGCTGGATCTATATTTTCGTAGGGATATACATATATATATAATGAATGAGGTCCAAGACACCAATGGTTTAAGTTTCATCCAGAATATTCAAACAATAAGGGTATGTGTGTAATAAAAAAACAGACATTTATCAACCAATCTAAGAACCACAAATATCTAAAATCCCATCTCCGGACTAATCCTCCCTACGCCCAACACCATCCAATACGCCAATTCCCTCTTGACCGTGTCTGAATTTTGCCCCTTACCAACAGACTGCTCCTGATCGATCTGGTTCTCGGAGTCCCATTCCATCCGCACAAAGACAGGGATCTCCATGACATCTTCGTCCGGCTGCAGCTGTTGATTAGGGTCCTTAGTTTGTCCGCTCCAGTCCAGGGCATTGGCATTGACGTCGGAGTCGACATCGGAGTCATCGTTATCATCGTCGTCGTCATCATCATCATCGTGCTGTTTCATGCGGTTACGTCCTGTAGCACCGCCGCCAGGTAATGTCCCGGGTACGACCTCCAGGACGACGGTGGTCCAGTTACGCCCCTTATCCCACACCTTTCCGGCCTCTGCGACTTTCTCGGCGGAGCCTAGGGTGCCGGATCGGGAGGCGCGCGCGTCACCCGGAGCGGTCGAACCCTGCAGGGCCTCGTCCCACACGTCACTGTTAGCGCCGATGTCGAATTGCGGACACAAGATGGTCACTTTTGAGGCCACGCGCCCGGGTGTCACCGACGGCGTGGCGAGTGTCACCCGCACCGGGTCAAACATGTGATTTTTCAGGGTGAGCAGGAGCTGCACGGTTTTCAGCGGTAACAGGGCGTCCAGGTTTGGCGCCGCGGCGGGTGGGGCGGACGGAAGTCCCGCAAAGGGGCTGGGGACTAGGGGTTTGAGGGTTGGCAAGGGGATGTAGCTGAGGGCGATGAGACGGATGCGGAACCGGGTCGATTGCGGCTTGAACTCGGGTTTGACAAGGATATGCTTGCACGACTTGCAACGCTTCGACCGTTTCGTGCGAAGTAGCACCGGCAGTGGGAGGAGGTCTTCTACGAACCGTGCGTCGGGGGATTGGAATGTACGCTGTTCGATAGAAGCCATTCCGTCCCATCCGCAGTCGTCGGAAGCCATGCGTTGGATTAGTGCGTTTTCTGCATCGGGCGCCGGCACCCTTAGTCCTTCGCTGGTTGTGAGAGCTTCTCGCATGACCGGCGGCTTGGATTTCGGTTTTTTGTTGGTGCCGCCATAGAGATTACCGAGACGGGATGATGAGGTGTAGAGGGACATGATGCGGTTCAGGGCCCCCGGGGAGGAGAATCCAGCTCCGAAATCAGCCAATGGGTCATTAGGTGATGAGGAGGTTGATGCTATCTGATTCTTGTAGAAACCCTTCAGTGCCTGGAATCGCGCCTCTGGATTCAATGGCCCTGAGGATTGCTCGTTGGCCGGGTTGGTCTCATCACCTCTCATCTCGCTAGGCGATGGAAAGTGATCGTCGATCGAAGAATACGTGGACAGTGGGGACTTGAGGTCACTGAAGGTCTTGGACATCTGTCTTCCCCGGGAAGAATCCGTCATCTTAGACAACTGCGTGCGGATGTTGGTGGGCTTATCGAACTTGACGCCGATGTCTAGAGTCGTCCACATGCAATAGCCGCATGATAGTACCCACGGGCCCTGTTGACTTCCACCTCCGGTGACATTCTCCAATGTAGTGACTGCTAGTGGAGCAGTGCATATGGGGCAATTGAAGCAGTTCCTGGCGCATCTATAATGACCCTTCCTTAGCAACCATCCGATAAGGTGACCGAGTACACTCCTAAAAAACAAAACCACAACCTACCGATTCCCCTCGCTCCGAACCATGCTACTCGGTGTCTCAAACAGACAGTTAGGGCAATACCAGCATACGATCTCCTCTGTTATACATCGGGGACACTTAATCTGATGGCAGTCCTCGCAGTATAGTAGTTGCTCCGGCGGGTACAAAGAAAAGTTAGACCGGGGAGATCGGGGGTCGAACGTGCGTTCATCCTCGAAGTCATAATCCTGAGGAACTGGAGCATTGGGATCCTCCGGGTTGGACTTGTGAGAAGTCTCTCTTGATCTCCGCTTCCTGGCTGGGTCGGGAACAGGGGTGTCGGCACATGGACAGGAAATGTAGGCGTATGGGAAAGGACGCGACATGTTGAGGAACTAAATTGAAGCTCGTATGGTTAAGTAATTCATGCCCTACGCTTGTATGCATTAGCCTCGCATAATCCAAAGAAAAACATAGCGCGACCAGAAATAATTACCCCAATAGGGGAAGATATAAATGACAATCTGTACATACGCAACCACCAAAAGATCCACAGTATCTTTACCAATAGGGTCGAGATTGTTCCTCACAGACGCCCATAATAGTTTCAAATTCGTAACGATGGGCGCAAGCCGCGAGGAAGGAAATGTTGACAACGCACGAAATGCGGAGTTGAATGGAATTTAATCCAGTTTTAGAGCTCCGCCGACGTCACGCCGCAAACTTCCCGCATTTTCAATCTCCGCCGCAACTTCTTCGACCTTACACCCCTCATAACCACATAACCGCAATGCTCTGAGCCCTCTAACTTACTCCAAAAGCACAATTGAACCCCCGAGGCATAGCCATGTCTCTCCGCCACATCTTCCGTCCGGGGATATTTTCACCCCGGACATTCACATACAGAGCCGCCAGAACCTACGCCAGCCAAACGCCCGGCAACCCCGTCCTGGAAATATTCAACCGCAAGGTAAAACATATACAGAAGGACCGTGCGGCCCAGAATGTCGAGGAGAGCCGGAAGACAGATTACATCAAAGATGAAGTAGCCATGCGGCTATGCGAGCGGTTACTAGTGCGTCTTCACAGCTACATCCATATCAATAAGAACTCCATGGTTAACAATGTGGCATCTAGGATATAAAACGAGACATTCCAAATGTGCTCGACCTCGGCGCAAACAGCTGTAATATCGCTCGCGCCTTAACGATGCCCGACATAGACCCCGTCAACCCAAACTCACCACCCCTCGCAACCCGCATCTCGAACCTCACCTGTGTTGACACCTCGCAGGCCCTTCTCCACCGTGATGCGGACGAGCCCTTCAACAAGGAAATTTCCATCAGGCGGGAGGTTATCCCCGACCTTGAGAACCTTCCATACGAGGAGAACACGTTCGACGCCGTCCTGTCTTCCCTCTCTATTCACTGGATCAATGACCTGCCCTCGCTGCTAGCGCAAGTGAACTCTATTCTTAAGCCGGATTGTCCGTTCATTGCGGCTATGTTCGGCGGTGATACATTGTTCGAGCTCCGGACGTCCTTGCAGCTGGCGGATATGGAGCGACGGGGTGGTGTGAGTCCGCATGTTTCGCCACTGGCGGATGTGCGTGATGTAGGTGGACTGTTGAATAAGGCCGGATTCAAGATGCTCACGGTTGATGTGGAAGATATCGTGGTGGAGTACCCGGATACGTTTGCTCTCATGCAGGACTTGCAGTCGATGGGCGAGAACAATGCTATCTTGCACCGGGAGTTAGGGCCGATGTCGCGTGATGTGTTGCTCGCCAATGAGGCGATCTACCGGGAATTGCACAAGGAAGAAGGGTCGAGGGGCATTCCCGCGACGTTTAGATTGATTTACATGATTGGGTGGAAGGAAGGAGAGGGACAAGCTCAGCCTCTGGCTAGGGGTACTGGAGAGGTTAATTTGAAGGATCTTCTGGGCGGTGGTGATTTCTCTAATCAGCGATGAGATGGGGGAATTGTAAAATATACGTTGTTCAGTATGTATACTATACCGTTAGAATCTAGGATATCAGCCCATTTGCGGGAGCAGAAAAGCGAAGGCAGCCAAGTATGAACACAGCACGAACGAAAATCATTTGAATATCGACGATTTCTCAATCAACCATTTATCTATCCCCTCGTCTCTTTCTCAGAACTAGAGCTTAGTCCGATCGAATTAGACCGTCCTCCGGTCCGTCATCACACGGACGATGGATCCAGTACCCGCCACCTCTACCAGTTTCTCATGCCAGCTCAACAGGACACTCATCTGCTGACCACCACCACCTTCGCCAAGGTTCCTAGCCTGAATCTGTGAGAATCCGGTGCTCTGCGGGGAGACCGATTTGCGAGGCGATTGCGCCCCGCTGCTAGGCCCAGGGGCCGCCATTCCCTTGTACCTAGTATAACAATCAGCACCCAGAGCCATCAAACAATGCCGTACAACACAAGAAAAAGGACGTAAAGGCGAGAAGGAAAAACATACAAATACTTCATCAAGCAGTCCGCCCGCTCGGAACCACCCTGTCCATTGCAAACCCCCTCCAGCACTCTCGTCATCTCGCCCTGTCGAATTCCCTGCAACACCTCGATAACGGTAGCCAAGTGCACCTCCTTTGCGCGGTCATCTCCACCTAGCGGAGCCGTATCGAGGACAGCGCGCAGCGCTCCCTCGGGGTCTCCACTGCGGAGTAGCTGGCGCACCTGGGCGGCGACGTTGGCGGCTTCGCTGGATGTGGTCGGGGCGGGGAGGGTAGGGGGGAGAAGGGTTTCCATAGGAAAGTTGGCGGAGGACTCAGGGTCCAGCACGTCGACATTGATTGTGCGGTAGTTGAGTTGAGCCATGGTGGGTGTTTTTGTTTGATCGGAGGGTGATTTAGGAGATTGAGTTGGCTCGGAGGTAATTAGTTTATGACAGAGAGCTTTGTTTGATCTTTCGTAGTATATCTAGAGATGTGATCTAGCGAGGCTGGGCCCGTAGCTGTTTGTATGTTAGCTAGGCTCAGTTCACGGTCAGGCACCGTCATTACCCTGTCCGACGTTAACGGAGCGGGGAGAAGAATAGGGACAGACGGGACGTCTAGCAATTCGTTGCTCTTCCTGTCCAATGGGGAATAAGGGCAAGGTACACTGACTGTCTTCCTAGCTTATGCACAAGTCGAATTGGGCGCAGTGAAATAAGTAAGTCAAGAAGTTGAAGGTACAAACCATCGATGTCTTCGAGAGGATGATGATGTGGGCGGCGGTGCGGAGGTGGATCTGGACGCCTCAGGCATAAACATGGGCTGCATACAAGTATACCCAAGTACTTCTAGTAGTAGTGCTTATTATTTCAGTAAACACACGCCTGCAGCTTTGGTGACAAGGTTGCTTTGGTTACTTATTTGAAGAGTTCCTGCTGAAGATTCTATATTGTATGCTTATGAAACTGTAGCACAGTGCCAATTCTCTACCATCGGGCTTAATATCGTCTTATATCTATAACCGCAGCAGATAAGCATACTGAATGAAGGCATTTCTACAATGACCGAAACCCCAATGATACTCGAGGAACTCAAGGCATGGATTAATAAGCAAGTCATAGATTCAAACAAGCTCAAGCTGACTATCTACATGGGAGTATCTGTATATCTCAAAAATCATGGGCGCGCTAAATCTATAGACCAACAAAAGTACAAAACGCCTGTTATGCAACATAAAAAGACATCATACCACTCAGCCACTGCATATGTATGTACAAATTCCATGCATGTGGTATATTCGTTAACTATAATACAGAGTGAACTGCCCTGCAGCAGCGAGGCAGAACAGTGACAGTCATAGCGTATGTTGAATTCGTCAAGAGGTCGTGATAGTAATCGGAGGCACTGTGACCGAAGTCGTTGGCGCCTCGGGGGTTTTCTGTCGACTCAGATCCGTCAAAACGGCAGCCTCTTCGTCGGGTCTACCAATGTGTTCTTCCTGGCGCTTGCTGAATGCTCGCTTGGTAACTCGTTTAATAGGCCGCACAGCAGACTTGAGCATCTTCCCAACGACCCCAAAAGCCTTGCTGATAGGCCGTAGGATTAATGCTATGGTTTTGACAACAAAGCCGAGTGCGATCCCGAACGGCTTGTCGGGAATCAGGCGGAGAACCACAGCCCAAGGAAGACAACCGATCGCACAGATGATACAAACAGCCCACTGGATGCTGTTTAGGGGAGTCACACCGAAAGCTTCACCTCCGACATAAACGATCATGACTTGACCGCCAACCATGATACAATTGATTCCAAGGAACCAGTAGTTCTTAAACATGCCTTCGAAGATATTGAACTTGTTGTCAAGCCTTCGGTTGTTGAACTCATTGAAAATCTGCATCCACACGAAAGTGTTGAACACGACGGTGGCGAGCTCTTTCTGTCCATTATCGGCACTGAGATGATCCTTGAGAATGTGGCTTCCGGCAAAATATAGCATGAAAGTTACAGCTAGCTGGTAAACTGCCTGTCCGAGGATCATTTTCCACATGACCACAGTAAATAGGGATGCACTCTTCGGGGAGGGCTTGCGATGAAGGATTTTCTCCGTCGGTGCATCAGTCGCAAGAGCGAGGGCTGCAAAGGTATCCATGATCAGATTGACCCAAAGCAGCTGCACTGCGCTCAAGACACTTTGGTTCTCATTACTGTAGAGAGACGAAACAAAGGTTAGAACAACAGCAGTGATGTTGACTGTGATCTGGAACTGGAGGAATTTGGCCACGGCATCATTCACAGCTCTACCCCATGCGATTGCTGTCACAATCGAACTGAAGTTATCATCAAGTAGAATGATTGAACTGGCTTCCTTGGCAACTTCTGTACCAGCGATTCCCATGGAGAAGCCAACATCGGCAGTCTTTAGTGCAGGGCCATCGTTGGTACCGTCTCCAGTTACCGCCACAGTCTCTCCCAGATGCTTCAGTCGTGCCACCAAGATCCGCTTATCCTCAGGCGATGAGCGGGCCAGGACTTGAAGACGTGGAAGCACCTTGTCCATTTCATCATCCGACAGCTGGCGGAATTTGGGGCCTTCCATGACAATTCCATCTTCTGTTTTAATACCACAGGACGATGCGATGGCGGTGGCTGTTGCTATGTTGTCACCAGTGACCATCTTCACTTGCACACCGGCGGTACGACACTTCTCAATAGCTGTAGGAACTTCGGGTCTGAGAGGATCCTGGATACCTACAACGCCAATCCAGGTCATGTCACGGAAAAGCTCTTCGAACTGAGCCACGTCTGAATCATCCTCGGAGGGCTTGAGATAGCTCGGAGGCCAGCTGGAAATGTTCGAAAAATCGCGATAGACCAGCCCGATCGTTCGTAAAGATTTGTTGGCATAGGATTCAATAGTGTTGAGTATCTCCTGACTATTCTCCTGGGTGAACTGATCAACAGCGATGCCATTAGAGCCATCCGTATCAGCTATCCTTGTCGAGCATGCTCCGGCCATGATCTCAGCGGCTCCCTTGACAAGAAGCCGATAGCCCACTGTAGGTTCCCGATACACCACTCCCATGCACTTGCGGGCGGAATCAAAGGGAATCAATTGAACTATCTCCGCGGATCCACGTTCAGCAGTGACATCCATTCCGAGGTAGTCTTTAGCCAGTTGTAGCAATGCTACTTCGGTTTTGCTTCCGATGAACTCTTTCGAGCCCTCCCTTTCCTCCTCAAAAGCGGTCGAGTTAATTGCAATGCTCTTGACGATCAGGTCGCGCATTCTGGAAGAAAACTGTTTGAAAGTCTCAGTTGCGGTCATCGAGGAGCTGGAATTGTTATCTTGTCCGAAGCTCTTTGGTCCCAGTGTCCCGGCGACCACAGTCATTTTATTTTGGGTCAGAGTCCCTGTCTTGTCGGAGCAAATGACTGTGGCGTTTCCCATCGTCTCGCAAGCACGAAAAACGCGCACAAGGTTGTTCTCTTTGACCATTCGTGTCGTAGCAAAGGCAAGTGCCAAAGTTACGGCCAGTGGGAGACCCTCTATTTCTCATCAGTACTCATACTATTGCGTCGTTGTGGGGATACACAACTCACCAGGAATGGCGACAACAATAACCGTAACAGCAACGATGAGAATATCTACGAATTCCTTTCCCTTGTGTGCAGGAGAGCCAGGATTGTCCGGGAGTTGAGCAATGAATCTAAAAAGCAATGCGAAGAACAGGACGATTGCCGCGCTGGAGAGGTCAGCCATACTTCCTATAAGCAAAGGAGTTGCATATCTTACCCAGAGCCCAACCAGCCGATCCAGTTGGCAAGCCTTCCCAGCTTGACTTGCAAAGGAGTCGGGTCATTATTCTCCTGTAACGACAACAGGATGCGCCCATAAGTTGAGTACCGTCCGACGCTCGTTACTAGGAAGGTGCCTACACCTTCAAGGACCTTACCGCCAGAAATCATAAAGGGGTCGAGTTTCTTCGTAGCAGTACCATTAGTGATTTGCCGCCAGGCTTCATATCCATCGGTTTTCTTCATCTGATCTGATTCGCCAGTAGCAGAAGACTCGTCACACTTGATTCCGTGACCGGATATCAGCACACCATCAGCAGGGATAGAGTCACCGGGCTCAAGGTGGAGAACGTCTCCAACAGTAATATCGTAGATTGAAATCATAGACACCTTGCCCGAGCGGACGGCTTTAACTTCTCTGTCGTTGTTCTAAGGCTGTCAGACAACAATCCAAAGGCACTTAGACGGCTTACTTACACGTTTGTTCAACTTGGCAAACTGCCTTTCTTTCTGCCAGTCGTTGGCGGCTGTCACAACGGTGACAATCAATATCGCAACGCAGATAGCAACTCCTTCGACCCAGTCGACTCCTGAGCCTCCGCTGACGGTCTCATAGATACCCAGAGACAGTGATACAATAGCGGCGATGGTAAGCAAGATAATAATTTTATCATTGTATGCAAGCCAAAGCAACTTCAGAAAGCCAGTCGACTTACGAGCAGGCAGTCTGTTTTGGCTGAAGATGCTTATGCGATCCTCGAACTGTGAGCCAGTTTCGGATGCAGGTGTCTCTGTGATTGAGGACAATTGGTGTTTGGGGTGGGCGTTCCCAGACGACGTCGCCTCTTGGAAGCTAATGGTGCCTTCTAAGCGACCCTCATCTACGGACAACCCAGCCGTCAAATCTGTCCGCAAGCCGCGTTCCAGGCCATGTAAGCCACCAAGCGCTTGAAAGGCAGCAAGGGACTTCGGATTTTGCATCTTGTTGAGCTGGCCGGGTGAGAAGGCAAACTTATTATCTTGCACGATGAAATCATCTTCATTTCGAGCATCCGGATTCAAGGCGTCTGCCACTGAGACGTCATCGTATACAGCTTTGGTGGTAGTAGCTGCTGAGTTTGCTCTTGACCTGACAACAGTATCTGCACAAGAGATAGTTGAGTCTGCTCTTGACCGTAAAGTTTCACCGCCAAGTGAAGGTGATGATGAGTGTGATGATCGAGGGGGCCCATTATGGACTGATAGCCTATTTGGACTGAGGGTCGATGCCATTTCTAGTGATAACGAAGATGGTTGGGCTAACGATACGTCTGTTTGCCCTGACCCGGCAGAAACGGACGACTGCTTTTGTCTATATCAATATGCGCCCTAACATATCAAGTGAGTGACTTGAAGACTTACCTCTCTGTTTGCAGGGTTCCCTATGAAGGGGTTCAAAAACTCCTCTTGACGATTTTCGTTTGGGGTCAGCATTCTGCGACTAATACGCTGAGCTTATTTGCTGACGAGAGAAGCGAGAAGTACATTAACATCAATATGTATAAGACAGTAGAAATCCCTCAATTAAGGGCATGTGCAGAGAACAGGTGATGGGGAAGGGTGCGTTCTTTTATCTAACAAGGAGGCTGTGTAGGTGCCGAGACTGGCTAATGAAAAATCAGATAATAGTATAATCATAAATTGTTTATAAGATTTATGTTTAAAATTTCGTGTGCCAGATATGACTCTCCCACAGAGGCGGCAGGAATGCCAAGTTGTACCAGCTCAACAGCACACGGCAGAAATACGGTCACGGCCAAGCCATCTATGAAAGATCTGAAGCTTGCAATTGATATCTGCAAGCTCAGCAACATTTCCATGGAAAATGGTGGGTGCAGGGGGGTCCCGGTCGTGTGAGTGGTTCTATCGACATGGATTAGCAGCATACTCCCACTTGCACAGCCTCCTTGACAATCTCTTGGGAGCTCGAAAGGGGGAATCCCCAACGAGTCACAATGATCGGCTCTAATCCAAGAGCGGGGTCTGTCACCCATGCCAACGAGCTTCATGACCAAACTGACTTTGCCGAGAGCAAATAAACTAGCGAGTATAACCGCCAGAGGAATTTCGCATCCTCAACCATTCCATGTCCTCTTTCCTGAGAGGGCGCGACGTCGGCAGTTGTGACACTTCCCAAACGCGACTAAACGCGCAGGAGATAGCTTAGAATCGATGTATAGCGCACTAGACAATCTGAGTGGCTCGTAGAAAGCGTTAAATCCATGGAAAAGCGGCGAATAGAGGCCCGGAGTCCGGACGGCGCTACGGACGGAGGGACGATGCAAACCGCGGGTCTGTCTGGTCGAAAGTCCAGAATTTTGACGCCAAGTTGCGGTAATGAAGACCAGTGGCTGCGCCTCCCTCGCCAATAGTTGCGAGAAAGCTAATTTTCCATAGTTTTTCTTGTCTTGATAAACCATATGATTTGCGGGATGGCCTCCGTCATCCGTGACCGGAGTACATACTCCGGAGTAAGTAAAATAGAGTAAGTACTAAGGACTAGGTAATTACCTCTGCATAACAAGGCTCCACATACCAATCAGAGGTGTTTCTCGGCGAATAAGCAACAGTAAATTCACTCGCCACAGATGTGGCTGGTGTTGTGGCGGTGCGGGCTATTCACGGAAGATGGTTTCTTCGTGGCTAATCACCATCACCATCACCACGGCGTTTCCGCTCGCAAGGTTGCAAACATGTGGCACTGTTGATTCATGTCCCACATGTGATTGAGGCAAATCAGCTAGTATCAGAGAACGCGCGGCGGACTGATGGCGAGAGGAAAGCGCCGCGTAGGCGCTGTAGCGGGAGCACTACCAAGCGCGCAACTCGCTAATCGTCTGAAGCTGAATCCATCTGACGTCTGGATGGCCAAGCTGAGGCTTAGAATGCTGAGAAAGCTTGGTTGCCTGGAAGAGCCATGTGGATGAAGAAGGTTCGTAGATGAAGAAGAGAAGGCAACAGTGACTGCTGGAGATCGATGGTATTCTGTCGACTTAGGCAACATCATTAAATAGATACTATTTCAGGTATTGTACTTGATAATACACCTTATGATACAATTTTCTCCCACCGGAGACTGCGGAAAGTCTTGTCTAGGCGTATGTAATACGGGTATGAAGGAGTATGTTACACGAACCGCTTCATCACGAACGGGCTTCATATACTTCGTATACTACTACGACCCTATACGACGAGGCTCATATATGAGGCTCTACATAATCAGAGGTTTAAATGTTGCCTGGGGTCATCAGCCGCAAAGTCAAGTTACCAATCCACATCAGCTAGCCCAGCATATCGATTTCCCAAGCCACAGAAACACTCTTTCGACCGTTCCGCAGGTGTATCCTCTCTATCTCTCCGCCCCAGCACCTCCTCCATCCCCCACGCAATTCTCTCTGCACCCAGCCTCGCTCCTTCAAGATTAGGGGCTCCCGGACCTAGGCGGAGGGCAGCCAGCCGTCCAGTTACAAATAAAGGCAAATTCGCCTTCCACATGAGATCATCCGTAATGCACGGCAGACCCTGCTTGGTCTCAATCTGATATTCACGGTTCATTTGCTGAAGCAGTGGAAGTTCGTTCACATCTGCCTGCATGCCTGTTGCAAAATAGATGTAGTCGATGCGAGGGAGGTCGGGAATTGGAGGATCAGTGGTGAGGCGCCATGTCTGAGACATGGGACAGTACTCACGGCTCAGGATGACTGTACGAGAGTGGATCGAGACACGGTGGCGGGCTGCATGCTGCTTCAGGATTTTCTGGTACCGTGGGGTAATGCTGCCTCCATTGCGAGCTGTTTTGATCATCTCAAGGCGCTCTTCGTCCGTGTCTGCGGACCAGAAAGCTGCCTTTTCGTAGTTTTTGAATTTGCCCATCCAAGTCAGGTCGATATCGAAGTGTTTGACTGGCACCTTCCATTACTAAACTACTTCGAGGACAAAAGCTGATCCCATTACTTACCTTTGAAATCAGACCTTAACAGGAACCACACCTTGCTCACTCCCTTGCGGATGGCCATATCCACTATCTGAGCCGAAGAGAGCCCTCCTCCAACAACCATCAAGTTTGTCTGCTGACGTTGCTGAATCTTTCTTTTCACATTGGGACTTGGAAATGATCGAATCTCCGTACTATGGCAACCCCCGTTTGCCTCTTCATTCGTTAGCTTAAACGGGAAAACCTTCGTCCTTCCAGGCCCAATGGCTAACACAACCGTCCGACTGTAGAACACAGCCCCATCACTCGTCGTGACCGTGAATATCTTCTCGGAAGGCGACATCTCGTCGTGGTAGTCATACTGGATGTTATTGACCTCACGTTGTTGGATCATCCCTGGCGTGTTAAGGCCATACCGCGCGATGATGCTCGAGCAGTAGTCCTCAAATAACCCCGTAGAAGGTGAGAAATAGTCTTTGCGGTCTCTTTCATCGATCTCAACCTCTCCTATAGCCCTACAGCACCATCATTCATCATCAGCTTTATGGTCGAGACCACAATCAGAGAAAAGGAAGGTACTCACACAGCCTTCGACCTCATTTTCTTCTTCTTCTTATGCTTGCTTAACTCCTTCCCCACACACCCAGATATCTCCCAAAGATCACAATCCCTCCCCACCTCCTGCGTATACGCCAACATTCCGTCCCGATCACTCGGATCAACATGGAAGAACATGGGACTGCGAAGCTGCTGAATCTCTAAAGTCTTGAATGCCCGATTCCACCGCTCCATCCATTTATCGCCCGTACTATCCAAAACAAGAATGGAGGGCGAATCATCCTTCACTGGACCGGTTTCCGTCTCCACTGAAGCAGTCGAGGCGGACGAGGACAGCGAAGGTGGAGACCCCGCTATAGACTCTAAATGTGTAGACGAGAAGGACTGCCGAGAGGTATAACCGTGCCATTTCTCTGCTTTGACCTTTTTCTGCTTGCCATGGCGAGCCTGTACGAGCGCCATCCGGCCGCTATGTTTGTTGATCCAGTGGTAACGCTGGTGCTCGTCGTCTGTGAACAGCGCAGACGGTGTTTCTTCTTTTAGTCTGGCAGCAACGGCGAGACCACATGGTCCGGCGCCGATGATGATTACATCGAGGAGGTTTGGGAAGGAGGGCGTGGATGCTTTGGAAACCATCGCTTATTGGTATCTATTAGTTTCTTAGGGTTGTTCGGGTTGTCATTTGTAGGTTCGGGTATATTAAAGAGCGCAAAAGTTTTTTTTGAATTAGGAGATACATTAAATACTCCTCTACTCCGTACAGCTTCCATATATCTATTGGCGGTAAATGATGGCCTCCGGGGTACTTGGATCCCAAGGTCCTTTGGGACCAAGAATGGCAACAAACATAATGGTGTGGCCATGATCTGCGTCATGAGTACCTTGGGGGGTGTTTGACCCCTGTGATTACTTTTCATTGATGGCAAGATGCTAGATTAGTACGAATTAGGCAGTATGTCAGGAGAGCACACAGGATCTCTGGGGGGGTTTCAAGTCGTGAGGATGAGCTGATCGCAGTTACAAAACTACTCTTGTATGTCTTCGTATATTTGGGAAACAAATTGGTTGATTAGATTACTATGACAACAAAAACTCAACATCAGAGAATACACATTAGAATTATGAGGAATACTCCAGCTTCCTCTTTTATTTTCTCTCTCTCTCTCTCTGCTGTTTTGTTTTGTTTTTGTTTTTCCCCCTTTCTTTCTTACCTTTGTCCCGTTACTTATGCCATTTTTTTGGTTTGCCTTCCACACCAGTCGCTCGCGAACGTGGTGCTCCACCTCCCTCACGCCGATGCCAGGCATCTTGTGGCCAGATCCAGCCTCTCACTCGTTTGGCATCTCGCTTTTCTCCAATCTGTGGCTCTGGAATCCATTTGTCTTTCCCTTCTGGGAGGATACGTTGTCGAGTTAGGGCTCCGGGTCCGCCAACATTCAGGTGAGAGGACGGCTGGGATGGCAAAGGCACAGATTTAGAAAGCATTAGGAGGAAGTATAAAGCGAGGCTTGCCGTCATCGGTACATCAAGCTCGTCTGGGGCTGGTGAAGAATATGCGTCTAAGATAGGAGATTGACTGGCCAATGAGCTGTCGCTGGACGGTGTGGGCGATTGAGGGTGACCATAAGGGACTGAGCAAGGTTTCAAGTAGCCGTCGTCTGGACTCGCCGCAAGTTTAGTGGGTATAGGAGCTGAAACCTCGAGGAAGCCAAAATAAGGCACGTCGTCACCCTCGTCGCACCCCGCCCGCACGCAGACAAGCTCGATCTCTGTAATAATGAAGCCGTATCGGCAGGAATGTTCGCGCATACACCGCTGAAGGTGCGCTAGACCATTTAAATACTCAACCCGCCGATGAGGTGCTTCAGTGCGCATACTGGTGTTCCAACGGTCGAAAGTTTTGATGATTCCTACCAGCCGTCCACGGGGCAGACCCGAGCTTGTCCGCTCCGTATCTGAAGTGTAATTTGCAAGGAAATGCGGACCGCCATAGTTCCTGTTGCCATGGATCCGTGGGACAGGGGTAGCATAGAGCGCCAGGTGATTTGGGCCTTGAGACACGGCCAAAGCGGCATTCACTCGTGGTGCATATATATCTTGGATAAGGTCAACCAAGGTGAATTCAGAATCAGGACACAAGCGCGAACCTGAGACCACGGTTGGTGGGGTCAGATGTGACGGGATTGCTGTCTTCAGGAGCTTCGTGAGGCCGTTGATCGAATGGAATGTGGACAGGGAAAATGAGGACCAGCTGCGCAAGTTCCGGATATCCCACCAGAAGTAGTCATGCATCCCTCGTGTTGGAATCACGCTTACGTTTCGAACCAGATTGATCGCTTGTGTTGGCCCGGTCAGGTATGAAAGAAGAGTTGTAGATGATGGGTTTATTCTATCAACACCGTGGACAAAGCCAGTTGGTGAGCACTGGGCACTCGAAACTTGGGAATAGCTGTAAGGGGAAACTGGAAGCACTGGTGGAGCCTGTGTTCGGGCTCGAGAAGTGCGCGAGAAGGGACCAACAATAGAAGGCTGCGAGTACGGCGGATATACAATGATATTGGGCGTGACTGGGGTGGCTGGTGCAGTAGGGGACCCTTGTGGTTGTCCAGAGTACTTAGAGAGCTGCCTGTATGTGGAATAACCATATCGGGCCAAGGTTGCCTCATCGACACTGGATGCAGAGCACGATCGAGAATGTGCACTGGACACTTTGCGCTTGTGCGAAGACGTTATGCTCACAGGAGACGCCAATGCTGAATCAGCGTACATGGGCGAGACTGGGGATGGCACAGTGTAGTAGTCCACACATTCAGTGCTATGACATCGAGCTGCTGCACGATTGGGAGGGTATGGTAAGAAACCAGGTGGATTCCGGGTGTTCGATAGCACTTTACGATGACGCTGCGGCCCATTAGCTGGAGCTGGTTCAATGACCACATCCTGGTCCCTAATTTTGGGAAGAAGGGCTGGCCCATGATGATAACGGGGGGGAGAATCAGTGCTCGGGCTGGTGACTGAGGTGACTGCAGACCAAGGCGAGGAATCATTGGAGTATATAGACGAGTCGGATGCATTGCGACTGTGGGTCATTCGAACGATTCCCTCATATGGTAACCCTGGCGGAGTGCTTGGCCGATAGTACGAGTATTCCATGGTCATTGAGTCGAGCTGTGTAGCAGCAACGGTTCGATTGTAATCAGTGCTGTAGAGAAATGGAAGGTCCAGCTTCCACGAGGAATCAGGGAGTGATCTTCACTAATGAATAATCAAAAGAAACTAAAGGAAGGTGAAAGATGGTTGTTCAAAGACAAGGTATCACAGTCGAGTCATAGTCTGTGTGAGTGGTTATGCTAAGTTCTTGTACACTTGGGAGGCAGATGTTTGGATATAAATGTTCTTCGATCAGAGGCTCATACGGTCTGATTAAAAAAAGTAACCGACACATACGACCAGAATAGCAGCATATGAAACATGGAGAAAACTCCATACTGACGCCAAAGTCGCTAGTCATCGTGAGCCACTGTCCACATTGGTGATAGTGAGGCAATGAACACCTGAATTGTCGGCATCTCTTTGGATGATGCGCGAAACAAACGAGCTTAGAGCTAATGGAGCAGGCAGACGCTGTTTCATCTAACAGTCGCGCGTCAATTTGTTGCTAAAAATTGCATCTACTCGATTTCTTCAGATCTGATGGAGATCTTCACTGATCCCATCCTGGGGATGGTTCGTCATGACCCGTAAAAGCTTCTATAATCAGTAACACTTGTGTTTCGTGCTATTTCTGGATAATCATAGCTAATTTAAGGGATTCTCACCAAAAGCATCTCGCGTGGTAGATCCATTAGTCGGCGGCAAGCATAAAGCTAACGATTGGCATACTTGATGAACGCTGGTCCTCGAGGCACGATCACAACTACAAGCGCCGAGGGTTGATAGCAGGAGCTGCAGGAGATGGATGGAACAGCAGCAAGAACCGCCGGGCCAGACCAATCAAGGTAGTGGATGCTGTCCCAGAGACCCAAGAAGTCGGTACGATAGTTTGATGGTCCGAGTCATTCTAAGAATACTCTCTTTGGACAAACTTGAATCGGAGCAATGGAGTTTGTTGCAGTAGGCGCCGACTTCCCTCCAGTTTGGCGCCAGGCTCCCTGAGTGGTTCTTTCCCCTCGATCACCTGCATCGTTCTTGGCTTTAATGAAACGGACAAATAATCCTGAGTCCTCATAAATTAACTTGGAGGAAATCATTGGATTGGATGAGGAGAAGAGATAGTCGCATAAAACAAGGAGAAAAGAAGGAATGATGAAGGATACTGCAGGAAGCGTCTGGCGCGAAGGAGTGCAAAGAGCCATCATATGTTGATTTCTCGAGATGAATTCTATTCTTGACATATCGTTCGTTTCATGTTCTCTGCAGTGTTGTAATAGTTTCTGTCTTTATCCTCATTAACATTGTCAAGGTAGATAGGGTTGTGAAGAATCTACAAGAAGTAGTAGAAGGTAGTACTAGTAGTAATACTTGAAAACGATGTAAAATAGTTAACTACTAGTTACCGTCCGTTTAGACATGACTAAGCACGGATGTCATTCAAATTGTCACATGGATCAGATTAGAACCACATTCACTTCATTGAATACCATGACAATAGTAAATCATATGTCAGAAAAATTGATTAATATGTTTAATTAATAAATAAGATCTTCTCACAAATTCGAAACATTCCAGCGCCATCTTGGGGAGGAAAGAACATCAGCATCATGCCAGCTCCTAAAAACAAGAAAATATTTTCCTTTCTGGGCTCCTCTTGAGAACCCAGTGCAAGGGAGACAAAGGAATAGAATCGACTGAGACAGTTTGCAGGCATAGCCCAGCTTCCGAACTCTATCAAGGCAACCAAACACGACAATGCGGTCCTGAGGGGAATCTAATGAATCGTCTAAAAAAGGAAGAAAAAGAAACTCATCATGTCCAAATCAACATCAAGCGCTAGCCATTATTCATGCCTTGACCTCATACTTGCGGCGGAACATGTCGTCCACCTCAGTGAGGTAGTAGGTGTGGGGGAAGAGCGTCTCCGTGTTACCGGAGGGCTTGAAGTTCTTCTTCAAGTGAGCTTGCTTACGCAGGGCACACATCTAGAAATATAATAGTTAGTCAAGTCGAACCGCAAATTACCAAGACGGAAAGGAGTTCAAGGGGAAACTATTGCTTACCTCAACATAGGCCTGAGGGGCCAAGACATTCCTAGCGTTGAGGCGGTTGTGGAGGTCGAGCCTCTCAGCCATGTAAGACACGTCACCAACAATCTTCGCGCTGAACATAGAAGCAGCGAGACCACTGCCATAGGAGAAAAGTCCAATGCGCTTAGGCTGACTGGGGTCAAAGGTGACGTTGCTGAGCAAGCTGGCCAGGCCGGCGTAGACGGTGGCAGTGTACATGTTACCACAAAGAGTGGCAACGTCAAGGCTGGGCTTCACACGCTCAGCGAAGCGCTTCTTGGTCAGACCCATGAAAGTCTTCTCGACGTTCTTGTCAGTGAGACTCTTGCTGTAGTCTAGATCGCGCAGCTCAGGGGCGACTTCAGCGAAAGCGGGGTGGGTGGGGTTCTCGAGGAAATCGTTGTAAAGCATACGGCCGTACGACTTCTGGACCAACTTGCAGGTAGGGGAGTGGAACAGGATGTAGTCGAAGCGGTCCAAAGGAGTCTTGGATTCGTCATGGGCCACACCGTTGGTTCCGTTCTGAGCCTTCTCCTTCAGCGTCTTCTCACGAGCGGCGTAGGTTTTGTAGCAAGCATCAACAGCCTCAGTGTAGCACTGAAGGGAGTGCTGACCATCAACGACGGGGTATTCGCTAGTGAGATCAGGCTTGTAGAAATCGTAGGTGTGGGTGACATAAGAGCCGCGAAGACCAGGCTCAAAAACAATAGGAGCATCGGGACCAATGAGCAGGGCAACACAGCCGGCACCACCAGTAGGGCGAGCAGCTCCCTCGGCATACAGGGCAATGTCACCACACACAACAACAGCATCTCTTCCATCCCAGGCGGAAGACTCGAGCCAGTTGATGCTGTTAAATACAGCATTGGTACCTCCGTAGCAAGCGTTGATGTTGTCAACACCTTCAACGTTGAAGTTTCCGCTTTCGGCAAAGAGCTGCATCAAAACGGACTTGACGGACTTGGACTTGTCCAGGAGAGTCTCAGTGCCAACTTCGAGACGACCAACGGACTTGGGGTCGATGTTGTATTTGCGGAAGAGGGAGGAGAGGGTGGTCAGGGCAACAGAGTAGATATCTATTTACACTTAGCGAGGGGGAACAAATGAAAAAGATTCACAGGATAACAGGTCAACATACCCTCACGGTCATCACAGAAGCTCATTTTTGTCTGTCCCAGGCCGATTGTGTACTTGCCCTCACTGACACCGTCGAACTTCTCTAGCTCGGTTTGTTCGACACACTGCGTAGCTTGTTAGCAAGTGTTCTTCTTCTTTTAATTCTCTCTCGACACAACCTCGCTGACGGATCAGTGCACATACTTGCTTAGGGAAATAGACCTCAATGGCCTTGACACCAATGTTCTGGGGACGAGCAGACATAGTGGCGGTGTAAAAGGGGGGGTAGAATTGGAGATAGTTGAAGAAGTAAACAACCAAAGAGTGAGAGGAAGATTTGTTTATTAAGGTATAAGGGAAACGGTGGAAAACAAGAAGTAGAAAAAGAGAACGAGGAGGGAAAACAGCTGGGTAAGAGAACAACAAGGAGTAGGGAGGAGCATATATAAGAACCACAAGAGGGCTTCCGATCAGATTTCCTAGTGGTAAGTAACTTTTTTACACATTGCGAGGCAAAAATGACCGGGTCCAGTTCCGGATTGGCTGGCGTGAGGGAGGTGGACCCTTCGTTCCGTCGCTCATGGTTGGACGGGCCTGATTGTTCGGCCTGAGGCCCACACGCCTTACGGAAAATAGTTTAGCGGTACCTAGCTTAGTTGTGCATTGTGGTAAGAATGGTAACGACCAAGTACGGATCAGCAGATTAATTTCCCCACTCTGGTGCACTCCTCCATCCAAAATCTATCTCCAGGATATAATGTACACGGTACTCTACATACTAGAACTCCTTTTATCCTCAACCTATGAAAGAATTTTACAACTTGCAATCAGCATTTGGGCAAAATGCTTGCCTGATTTCGAATCGCCCCCTCCCTGTTTTCTTCCTCACCGACTCTTGCACCACCCGAGTTTCTCCTAGTCAATACCTGCTATCTTGTACATCCGGAGTATCATGATGGATGAGGTTGACGATGGTGGGCTTTGGTGTACCAGAGATCCATTTCAGGCACCCCCTTAACTTGTCGTGTGGGTTACTCCCGTTTGTCCGTACCGAGTGTCCATTTTTAATTCCCGACCAGAGTCCATACAGTAGTCTCGAAGGCTCCTCCAAATTTCATTTCCTCGTACTAGTAGTATAGCACCTGAGGACGGACATCATCATCGCTAGTACTAGTATCAAGGAACTTCCCTTTTCCTACATGGCCCACCCATACTGTACCACGTAGTGCATAATACACTTTGTCTTCTTCAATTGGGCAATTGAAAGTCATCGGCCCCGGAATACTTCACTGCCTTTAAAATGTCTGACAACGAAACCCGTATCCATGCCAATAGTAGCTTTTACCTTCTCCTGGTCCCGTGCACACGTCAACCCTGTCCTGTCAATACACCTCAGCTGCCCTTTGAACAGTAGCTCACATCTTTCCATCCGAAAACAAACAAAGAAAAATCAATAAATTGAAACAAGAATGTGTTACTATTCATTCTCCATCCATCTCTGTACACCCTGCGGGCCTCTTTTTTGTGGTTTTTATGGTTTTTAGTTTCATTTTCTGATTACGATATCCACCCCACGGTAGGTTCAGCCTCGAAAAGGAAAAGATTCCAAGAACAATCAATCTTATCATGTGGATCCGTTCGATTGAACCTGCCTGTACTCCAAGCACCTCAAGGTCAGTACAAAGGTTCCGATATCGCACAAAACGTGGGCAAAACACATTTCCACAGAGCATAATACATTCCTCAGGCTATTGTATGTCCTGTTTGGCATATGCCTCTGCTTGCTGTCGCAATAGCAATCTCATGGTGGTCTGACAGCGACCTTTCTTGCAGATCACAAGTTCACAATACCCGGTCCTCAAAGGTGAATTTCAGCCTCTATGCACGAAATTTCCAACTCGGTTATAGAAGAGGGGTACTAGCATTGCCGTGTGTAGTAATGTAGTACGGAATCCATAGCCATGCAAGTACGGACGGGTCCACCAGGTTTCGCGTGTTTCAGTTAGATCCCGAACATTTACGTATGTACATGATTTCTTTTCGTCGCGCCCAAAGATAATGTGATCCGGCTTGACCGGCAGAAAGAGTTCTTAGGCCGATTTCCCTGCATCTCGGTTTGGTCGGTGGGCCCTCCGGTCGGTATTTGGTGGGCGTGATGGATGACCACAACGACCATACAACGTATTAGGGCTTCTAGTACCACCTAAGGTGGACCTTGATATTCTGCCATTTACTAAATCTTTGCCACCGTTATTGTATCTGTTATTGTTACCACCGTTGCTTTTCCCTGCTACTTACTTCTGCTTATCTTTCTTTTCCTATGTTGGATGTGTTCTAGTGAGACCACTTAGAAGTTATTGAGAGAATGGCTAGCATGGATATAAGTAAAGGCAAGCCATAGCGCTCGAGTCCCCGCATTTCCTCTAGGGATAATATTCGTCGTTACTAAAACTCACAGAATTATTATTACACACATCGAGGCCTTCTATAAGGCAAAGGTATCATCGGTATAACTGATAGAGACATCATCAACCTTTCGCTTAGGTCTTTCGGACTACACTATGACACATTCTCCATGCTCATCCAATCAAGGCTCAGATCGTGTGGTTTGGGTACACGATTTTGCCCGTGCTATCGGCTTTAAGGCAGGCTCAACATTTGTTCAAGAAGTTACCAAGCGTAGAAATAGCTGATGGGACGCTTGGAGATTGTTGAGAGTAATACCATAAAAACTAGTCGTTGTAATGTTGTGCAGCGAGACAGCTGGTGGCAGCCTGGTGCTACCTCAACATATATATAAACTTGCCGCTATGAGCTATCAAGACCGCAGCGGCTCCTCACCAATGAAATACAACTGCACTGGAGATAATTGGTACAATTAGTAGCTAAGATTTACGTCTACACGTCCAAGGCACTGCATTCACCACCAATCAAGGCAATATTCTAGCGACTTAACAACAATTACAGGAGCCACTGCCTGTAAAGCAAGACCAGTGGTGATAATTTAAAAAAAGGTGGTAATAATAATGTAGCAAACTATATAATTTTTCTACCTTTGCTCCTAATCTAACCTTGATCTCCGTTGAACTCCCTTCTAGTTTATTGCTTTGGAGATATCTTACCTCGCTATGGAATAATAATAATTATTCACTTGACCCTCCCGTCGACTTCTAGGTCTGTTGCTGTCCTTTCCATTCTCGGTCCAGCATGCCGAAGGTTAACAGATCATGCCAATCTCCATCGTACCAGATAGCTTCTCTTTGCCGTCCTTCAAATTGAAAGCCCAAGCGCTCATAAAGGCGTGTAGCACCTTGGTTATAAGAGAAAGCTTCAACTGCGATACGGTGCAAACCAGCTTTCCGAAACCCCCAATCTACCGCCCATTCAATCGCTTCGCTTCCGTAGCCATAATTCTGATAGGGCTTAGCAATATCGATGCTGATAGAACTTTTGCGATGATGGCCGTGACCCGGTTCGTCCTTTTTGAGAGCTATAATTCCGATCGACGTCCACATTTCCTGGGGAGGGCCAGCCGTTCCAGGTTGGTCATGGGCATTCGGGGTTGGTAGTAAGATGATAACTGCTAAAAGTGTGTCCTTAACAAGATTTTTCTTGTAGCCATTCAATGTATCACTTTTCGTTTGAGGCTTTAATAGTGTTGAATTTGAGGTCGCGTACGATAGGGGATCGGACTGGATGGAATGAATGAAATCGTCGTCTTCCGGTGTGTCTTCAATGGCTCGATAAGCTAGTCGCTCGGATCGAAAAGGGTTGAAGGTGGACATTATGGTATAACACGTATCCTGCAATGTAAACTGCCTAGTCTATATGATATGGCTGGTACGTCTTCTTCTACAATTCAATTGGAGGGAGGGATTTCAATTTATAGAGAGAATCTGAGGCTTAACCGAAAAGAGTGTCCGCCATATACAAACGATATGCACATCGGATGCACAGGTGACTCGACCCCACATAACAGTGGGTCAAGTCCTTTGACAGAACATACTATACGGAGTAGATGATCGAGATTTATGAAAAGATGGGACGTATCGACGTAATGCCGTACAATAGTTCACTCTGGTCGATCCCTCCTAGGGCAGTTTCTGGACCCCAAGTTCGAGGCATAAATCTACCTTACAATGGTTGTAGATGTTGCTAGAGCAGGTTTCTTGTGACATACTCGATGTCTAGAGGGAACCAGGATTATATGTAAATAGAAGAACAAAAACGATATAGAATCAGGGTATTCGATGAACGAGAAACGTTAGCATTGGAATACTTTTGAGGCATAGATGTACGGAATGTACGGTATGGTAACCGTCATTAAGAACGATAAACAGTCATGGCCAGGTGAATCTGCGATTCTCTCGCTCGCTCTCTTGCTCTTCACTCATACAAAGCAGTTGAACTGATTGAACGTTCTGGTTTGCATCCATGGAATCTGCAAGGGGTCTGACGCTCCACAGTCATTCCTGACGATGTGCACCTGGTACAATAAGGATTCAGGGCAAAGAGGGAAAAAAAACCCTTCTGCCTGCTTACGATCGGAGTGCCGAGCGTGGGTCTCAGTTCTCGTCTCGCCTGCGCCACGCCTTTCGACTAACATTCTGGGGACAACGACGACGCCTCAAACTCCCTCCGACTCTATCTATCATTTACTAATTAAGTATCGACCCGTTAGAGACCTCTCCTTTTCACGGACCGCCACCCCTCCACGATCCCTTAGCCCCTTCTTTTCTTTATCCATTTTCTCCTAGATTAATTTTCTTTCAGTCCTTTTCTCCGGTCTGGGAGCATGTTTGCGACTATCACTCCTTTCCCATCCAGATCATGATCCCGCTTAGTCCGGTATCTGTGACCCGGTCCAACTCGCACGGCTCCCCGGAGCCCCAGATCTTCCACTATGGGCAACGACAGTAAGTTCGAATACGAAGCCCTCCCTATTCCCTCCTACGAAGAGGCCGTTGGTGCCCGCCCGAGTTCCTCCCGATCCAACCTCGGCCCCGAATCAAACGACGAATCCGAGAGGCAAGGTCTACTTCACAATGTCGACGATGTCACTGCCCGCGAAAGTGCCGGTCCTAGACCTCATGGATACCAACCTCCCACGGTCGAATCTGTCCGAGATAGCCTGGATGGTCTCGACTCCCCGGGCGCCGACTCGGAAAGGGGCTCGCTCGAAGAGTTGCAGCGGGAATTACATGAGATGGACGTGGAGGACGGCGATCAGCAATCGTCTCAACGCTCTCGCTTATTGCGTTCTCGATTCTCGAAGCGGTTCAGTAGTCTGACGCGATCCCTATCTGCCATTCATCTTCCTATACGCCGTTATCTACCGAGTTTCCGCTTCACCATTGATCTTAATGGCACTCGAACAAATTTGAGAACACACGGATGTATGATCATGCTGCGGCTATTTGGGCTATTCTTAGTAGTTTTAGTCGTTTATATCTTCTTCGTGTCGGATATTTTCAGCATGAACTCGCGATTTATCATGGGCCAATCTTATAGTGCGGCATCTGTGGAGAATTTCGTCCAGGGCCACGTTAATGAAACAAATATCGCGGAGAACTTGAGGAGAGTCACCAACTTTACTCATATGGCCGGTACCGAAGGAAGTTATGCGTTGGCGGAATGGGTGAAGCAGGAGTTTAAAATCGCAGGCTTGGATGAGATTGAAATGGAGGAATTCCAAGTGTACCTGAATTACCCGAGAGATGACGGAAGAAGAGTCGCTATTGTTGACCCTCCTGATCTCTCCTGGGAGGCTACACTCGAAGAAATGAACGGGGAAACGCCCGTGTTCCACGGGCATTCAAAAACTGGAAATGTCACCGGCCCTATAATTTACGCCAATTATGGTTCTCGGGAAGACTTTCGGTACCTCGCTGATCAAGGCGTCACCGTAGAAGGCTCTATAGCACTCGTGAGGTACTACGGGTCGGAGTCCGATCGAGCTTTGAAGATCAAAGCTGCTGAATTGGCCGGCGCGGTGGGATGTATCATCTACTCAGATCCCTCTGAGGATGGCTTCGTCCGAGGACCAGCCTATCCGGATGGGCGCTTTATGCCGGAAGACGGTGTTCAGAGAGGTGGCGTAAGCTTGATGTCATGGGTGGTGGGAGATGTTCTCTCCCCAGGCTTTGCGTCCACACCGGACGAAAAGAAAAGACTTAAGCCAGAGGAAAGCCAAGGATTGACCAGCATCCCTAGCTTACCCATCGCCTGGCGCGATGCCCAGAGGCTTTTGCAGGTTATCAAGGGCCATGGCTCCCAGGTGCCTGACAAATGGGTTGGTGGCGTTCCCAATGTGGACCAATGGTGGACTGGAGACGGAACGTCGCCCAAAGTCAACCTCATGAACTTACAAGACGAGGAGGAAAGGCAGCCTATTTACAACGTGTTCGGGAGAATCATCGGTTTGGAACAACCAGAGAAGAAGATCATCGTTGGAAATCACCGAGATTCATGGTGTCTGGGAAGCGCAGATCCGGGCAGTGGCACTGCTGTTTTTCTCGAGGTCGTGCGAGTCTTTGGCGAGCTTCGTACCTTTGGCTGGCGTCCGCTCCGTACTATTGAATTCGTCAGCTGGGATGCAGAAGAATATAACTTGATCGGGTCAACAGAACATGTGGAGAAGGAGTTGGACGCGCTCCGTGACAATGCATATGCTTACATGAACGTCGATGTTGGTGTTAGCGGTAATGAATTTGAAGCTTCGGGATGCCCGCTTTTCGAGCGTGTTGTGACGCAAATTCTCGGACGCATATCGGACCCGGTCGCCAATGAAACGCTGAAAGAAATTTGGGAAAAGAAACAGAAAAAGCTCGGCCCGCTCGGCGCCGGAAGTGACTATGTGGCATTCCAAGATATTGCTGGAACCTCCAGTGTGGACTTCGGATTTGTTGGGGAGCCATATCCCTATCACAGTTGCTATGAGAACTGGGACTGGATGGTACGGTTCGGAGATCCCGATTTCCAGTATCACAAAATTTTGGCTCAGTTCTGGGGATTGCTCATTCTTCAATTTGCGGATACTCCAGTCTTACCCTTTGATTTAGAAGTGTATGCCGATCATATTGCTTCATATGTTATCGATCTGGAAAAATATGCCAAGTCCCAGAACGTCCCGATTGCCCATGACGCTTCTAGTGGCAATAGCAACCGTGAGATTACTGTCACTTTCAAGCCTTTGTATGATGCTGCCGCCAAGGTCAAGGATGATGCAGCGCAGTTCCAGCAGTGGGCCCGTGTGTGGCACGACACAGTCTTGGGCACTGGAGGCTTCGAGAACAATGTGATTGCGGCTCAGCGAATGGAGCACAATGCTCGAATGGCTCGTTTCGATACTCATCTTTTGGACGATAGGATAGATGGCGGCGTAAGCAGTTTACAAAATTTGGAACAACGGATGTGAGCTAACTACTTCTCACCAGGTACCTAATCGCACGCAGTTCAAACACGTCCTTTTCGGGCCTGAGCTATGGTCCGGATATGATGCGACATTTTTCCCTGCCATTCGAGACAGCATCGATTCGCGCAATTGGACACTGACCCAGGAATGGGTTGATCGGGTTTCCGACATCCTGCACACTGCAGGTGATAAACTCCTGCATGGCTAAATCTTGCAGCTTGCCTGATCTTTTTACCTCCCATTTTATCAACACTTCTCGAACCCCGATATTCTTTCCCTATCATTCGATACGAACGTCCACTGAAACTCTACCGCATCTAAAACACTGCTTAGACTTCCTCCCGCTTGTTTCAGCGCCTATTGTATATGTCTACCTGTGTTCTTGTCCTGCTTGTTTGTTAGCCTCTGTGGAGAAGTGTAGCTCGAGGAGCCATTGTATCATCCGCCATCTCTCTACTGACCTTCATTAAAAGATCTCTTGTTGGGTCTAGTGATACGTCCGGTAGGCATTTTGCTCCTTTCCGCACTATATATCCACTTATCCTTGCATAACTTCTCCTTTTGTTATTATCTTACTGTATGTATCTTTCTGGTCTGATGGGTGACCACTCAATTATCCCATCTGGTGTTTATTTACCGGCGACAAGTCAGACTTGTCCCTGACTCGGAGCAGAGGAGTAGTGGGTTCAGGATCAATAAATGTTCAATTTCCTCGACACCATCCAAGTGTTCCTGATATAAGAATCAATGCCTTTTAGGAGATATTGGTGAGCGACCTTCATAGCGCCCCAGTCATACGGATTTTGACCAAATCCTAAACTAACAAGAACGGAATCTAAATATTGATATGAAATTCCATTTTTATTTCATGATTATAAATTCTAAAAGGGCCCGCTACTATATACAAAAGAAATGAACCCGATATCTCATAGATATATTACATAGACAGCATTGTTATACAACAGTTCCCTCCACCCAGACAGCCGAACACCACGCTCCCGTTGAAAGACAGCACCTTAAAAAGCAACCCGTTTATTTAGAAACAATCAGCGGCGGAAAAGAAACAAAATGCGGCATATTTCCATATTGCGCGGATCTCTTTTTCCAACATCGCTATTGCGGCAGCCTGCTGCACCGACTCATTTTCTGAAGCTTTCAACGCCCAGCGTTGGGGTTTCGACCATTCGATCGCAGGGTACGCCTTCATCGCGTCGCCGGGCGAAGAAACTGTCGCATTCCGAGACAATTTGGGCCCATTCCGCAAGAGCACGTCCCACGTACTTATTTGCAACAAGTGGGTGGCTTATTGCAGGCTCTGGAGCTGATTTACTGGAAACCTTCTCAGATTCAGAGCCGGTGTTAGTGTTCTTTGAGGTCGCTGTCTCCTTGGCTGATGGCGGGCCCTCTTGGGCGCCATCGCTCTCAGCTTCTCCATCGGAATCTATATCGGATTCGTCGTCTGCATCTGCAGATCTACGAAGCTGCAAATGAAGCTGAGCTGCCACAGGCAGACAGGGAGTGAAAAGGCGTTTATTTTTGCTGGGCCATTGAGGCCGATCCATCCACTCCAATGAGAACTTGAAGGAGTAAGGCTGGTGTGCTGTCTTGGGTCGGGAGAGTTCTCCAGAGCTATTATTCGACCGGGAGATCTCATCCATGCGTTTGTCAGCAGATGCTGCGCTATCAGATCCAGTTGTGTCCAGTGACTCCTCAGAGCTACTAGAAGGTGATGCCTCGCCATTAGATTTTGAGGAAGAGCCACCGAACATAGCTTTCAAGAGATTCCATCTCTTTTTAGGTGGCTGTGTCTCAGAAGAGGTGGATTCTGGTTTCGCGGAGCTGCCGCTTATAGAGGCCGCGCTCTGCTCGGGGGGTGCCGCAGGGACGACGCGGTCAAATGAGACAAAAATACTAGGTGGAGTAAAATGGTTATCACATCGGATGATGATGATTCTGCGCCCGGGTGCTGGCGTACAGGGCGCTGAAGATAGCGGTACCGTAAGTTCCTCTTCAGCTTTTACTTGAAATGCCAGGTAATATTCCCAAAGACTTTGTAATCGGCTCCCCAGCACTTCATAGATTGTTCTACAGCAGCCTTGTTAGTATCGTTCTCTGCCCACATCGACATCCCTAAAACCTATACACTTACGAGTCGAGTGGTGACGGGTCACCGTTAAATCTACCTAATCTCCAACAAAGAAGACGATGAAAGTAGGCACGAACCATAGGGCTCCAGTGACAGAAGTAATGGTAAAATAATGACTCTTTCAGAAGAAACCCTAGGCAAAGGTCTGCCTTTCTCTCTTCTGAAGCGGTCCATGTGCTCCAAACGCAGAAGAGGAAGGAAAACACACGGACTTCGGTAAGAGAGTTATGGCTTTGCATCATCCGATCGCAAACTTCAAGCCAGAATTTCCAGTCAAACAAGTCCGACTTGACTGACTGGGAATATCGTGTTATTATAGGAATGACCTCTTCAACGAAGTCACATAGTAAAAAGCAGGCATTATGGTCAAACAACGAGGTTTTTCCGGCGGCAGTTTTCATAACCATAGCAAAGGACTCGGCATATAGCAGTCGGGCATGATTTGGTTCAACGGAAGATTCAGAGAGAAAGTCGCGCAACAATATAATTAAACGATTCTCGGCCATCGATCGATGGCTGTTCGCAGCTCCCAAAGGAAGAGCCGAGACCGAAGCATCAGCACCTTCAATAAAATCGTCGAACGTGATTGCGGCGGCAGTGTGTGAGTTTGTTGGCGCCTGGGGGACGGACTGTTTATAAAGAGTGTCCTCCAGAACGACAAGAAGTTGTGCGTGTATTGGTAATAAGCCTGGCGCCAAGACACGTTTGTCTTTGTCGACGACTGCAGGCAACGCATCAGCGTAGAGGATGTGTATATATTTGACGAATACAAAGAACAAGTCGCTATCACGGCCACTCCAGCGTGAAACCCAAGGGCTCTGCCACCGAATCTGCGCCGTGCTCAACGGAACATCGGGCTTTCGGCGGAGATAGCGAACTAATGGCGTGTGGCCATGGAAGGATAGTGAGCGAAGAGCCGCCGGGAAGTTCAGTGCCAGGTCCTGCGTAAATGCGCGTGCACTACCACTGCCATCTACATTCGACTGGGTAAGAACCCGTCGGAAGATGTTGGGCGGCGTGTTCCACAGCCGAACAAGAATGTCTGCCACTCCTGGGCAGAAGAAAAACGCATAGGCACAGGCTTTCCCGCAAAAAGCCACCAAGCTAGCCGGAGCGTGTCTCATGGACATCCGTTCTACCACAAAAGCCATTTGAGACAGCAAATTTTGCGTGAAAATGTTCCTTATGTTGTGATGAATCGATTCGACGAGAAAATCTGAACTCCCGGACGAGCCCTCCGAGCTTTCTGAAATCGAGGTTGAAGCATGTTGTAGGGGCTTCGGTGAATTTCCATCAGACGGTGGCGATGGAAAAGGGATCCTCCATTCGGGGCGAGTCATGATCCCAACAACAGCTTCTAAATACACCGGCCTGTCAGTGCCCGATATAGATTGATTGTGCTTCCCATTGAGCATCTCCAACAGTCCTATCCACCACTTGTTGAGGATATTAACTCGACGATCCAGGTCTTCCGGCCTCAATGACTTATAAGATTGATGAGAATGATTACGGTTGAGGAAAGGTAGAAGTGAAGAGCGGATGACGTTGGCTTTCAAAGCACTGGATTTGGATTGAAATCTGTGATGGTTAGTCGCCTGGATTCGTGCGAGTTTCCGCTTAGCCAGCGTCCCACAAACACTCACTTTTGAAAATCGGCTTCGAGGCCACGAAAAACGCCCCAGAGTTCATCCTTCTTACGCGTGAAGTCTATGCCAGCAGAAGCAACCGCTGTCTTGGGCATTGGGGGAAGGACCGGAGTTGTCACATTGAGCGACGATGTAAGCTTTTCCAACGAGTTCTTAGCCGTTAGCGTGAAAGGCGATGGAGTATTACTATTGGGGGTCGTGGGACTATCCGCTTGGCTTTGTGTTACGACCGCTACCATCGGCCGCCGAGGCCGTTTGTTCAGGATTGTTCGCCTGCGCGTAGGGACAGCGGGATCGGATTCTGTTACTGTGTCCAGCGGAGTGAGACCCTTGGTCTGCGAAGCTGGCGAGCTTGACGGGGATTGCTCCTCCGCACGCATTGTCCGCCCCCTCGAGCCCTTACCAGGCGGAGAAGGCGATCTGCTAGGAGAGCTTGACTTCCATGGTTTGCGGGCGAGGTTGACCAATCTTCCGGACATAGAGCGGGCTTTAGAGGGGCGGGCCACAGGCTCTGGAGCCTTTGTCTCCGGCACTTTCGTTGTCTCTGGGGCTTTCGGGGGGACTCCGGAGAGCTCTGCGCTGGCAGGATCGGTCACATCCTCGGTAGAAACGCTAAATCGCGAGACGGTAATAGTCGATTTGTCCTTGTTCCGCAGTGAGGTTCGCCTTAGGATGTCTTTCCCCGCTGCGATATCCTCCTTGGATGGGGATGTGGAATCTTTCGGGTAGGTCAGGTCTGAGAATGTCCTCCGGAGAGTGGGAGAGGCGGACTCCGAGGCTACGAGATCGGGAAGGTGGTTATAACTGGCGGAATGGGGTAGCAAGACATGCTCACCATCTCGATGATTGCTTATGGTCTCGAGAGAAAGAGGAGACATGGTCAAAAGTAACCAATGGTGACTATAGGTCCAAGACAAGGGAGAGTGCTGGAGAGATGCACATCTCCCCCAACCGGGAGTGGATCGTAGTTGATGTTAGCGAGGGAGACCAGCTCCTCCATATACTATAGACCCACGGCAAAGGGTATCAGAGCATGTGCGAGAGGGCGCCCATGAATTGCATCGAAATGGCGGTGTTGTCGCAACGGGAATCGCAGTGCAGTAAATGTACAAGTCGGCGTGTAGGCAGACGTATTGCAAGTGACGGCGTTCAACGAATGAGGCGCAAGTTCGGCAAAGGAATTGAAGTTCACAATTTCGCTAAAGATCCAAATTATAGAGTAGTAAGGGTTCACAGTATATCCGACTAGGGTCCCTCGTTAGTCGATATTGCAACGAATGAAGAAGAGCGCGGGCGGTTGATCGACGGACGGTAGAATTTCCGAAAGTAGAGTTGGAGAAGAGCGGAGAATTGATTAAGGGTGTTGCGGTCTTTATTTGATGGTATGAAACGAATGACAAAGTAGGAAGGTTTAACCACGCTTATGAATTCTTCTCTCCTTTTCTTTTAGATTTGATTGAGAAGGGTAAAAGAAGAACAGAGGAAAAAGAGAGAGAGAGAGAGAGGGAGAGAAAGAAAGGGAGGCAAACAAATCGACGGGGAGCGGAGGAGAAGGGGAGCCGCAGGGAAAGATTTAATGGGGATTTCTTGGAATACTAATGGAACCATTTAATACTTACTGTCTAGTTTCAATGGTTTCCACCTCCCGTACCGTTGAAATCCAGGGTCCGAGTTTCGTGCGAATATGAGGTAATGGCGGGCAACAATTTATCTCTGTACACAGGGAGACAATAAGGGAGGCCAATTCAAACCCACCTTCGTTTCTGTCCATAAAACCTCTTCCATTCGTCAATCTCTCTCGTTCTTCTTGATTCTGTTATTTATATATTTGAAATTTTTTTTTGAGTTATTGTTGTCCGTCATACATACATGTCCGAGTACGTATGCATCCACGTAGGGATGTACAGAAACGTACCGACAGGTATCGTTCAAAACAGCTCGCCTCTCATACTTCTTCCAGGTTGGGTATTTTTTAGTAGTACTCGGAATCTGAGCGACCCGACCCACGGTTTCACTTAAAACCAAATCAAATCTTATTGACTTAATCTCGTTTTTAAACTGGCAGTGCCCTTTTTCAAATTTTTTTTAACCTTTTTTGCCCTGTTTTTTTCCTTTTTTTTTCTTTTGACTTTTGCCCTTTGTTCTTTGCTCTTTAACTCTCGGCTTAATTTTCCATCATGATCGTGTTTAGTTGTGCCATGGATGGTCTAAGCCCCATCTGCAAGGCTGGAAGTAAATCATTGAATAGTCCAGCTTACTATCTCTATATATAAATACCACTAACAGATCCAAAAAAAAAAAAAAAAAAAAAAAAAAAAAAAAGCCCACATTATAAGTAGATGGATGAGAGCTAGCTCTCATGGAAATATTTGAGAAAAATACAGTGGTGAAATCATTGAATTATTATGGACAATTTCTTTAAATCCACTGAATATGGCCTGAGCACCTGGAGGTATGTTGGTAGTACTGATAGGTATCGTACTGTACTGTACCTGAGGTATCTTACTGAATCGTGGGATTCGACATGTCCCATTCATTTGAACTTGCATGCACGTCCAGCGAAGACTTGCAGATAACAATTGCGTTGGTCCGTCAACCTTCCCTTGGGATCTTACGAATAAGCGACTCTTCTATGTAAAAGGCAATGGAATCGGTTTAGAACAGCCTCTTTTCTGTTTATGTATGTACTTGAAATATTAAAGACCCCCTTTTCTAGAGTTAGTAGGGTGCAAATCCCACTTAGCATCATTGTTATACACCAGGTAAACAAAAAAAAGGGGGGGGGAGAGGATATTATGAAGTAACAACCCCATTATTTCATTTAATAAGGGTATTATGGTAATGGACACCGTCTTTGCCTTGCAGAGTATCTTCCTCTGTCGCTTAAATGTCGGCTTTCTGATCTATCATTCTTGTAGGTACATGACTGTACTTGCAGGTATACAATGAGCACATGTACACTTACTTAGACAAAACAGCAGATTAGGTGCACTTTGTTTCCACAAATCTACTCATGTATAGCTGCCAAATCTTAAACCAGGCCACTAAATTCAATGAAGAAAGAACTATTGAAGGATAAAAGGATTATGAACAGTCTAGTGGCAAATCGCTTGGGATACCTCCTGGAATGTTGTGCAACTAATCACAGTTGGGCAACCTTCGGATGTCTCCCAGACGAGGGTCATTCTTTATGTCATTGTCCGACCAACAGCATATGGGAATCTGACGATCTCTCGGCAGCGCCGTAATCCTTTGCTCCGGAAATCTTTTTCTCGGACCCCGTAGAGTCGAAGGACAGGGAAGTGTAGTCTCGATATCAACTAGTCCCACTTTCGATTGATCGACTATGCAGTGTGCACGCAATCTTAGCTCATCTATTTGAAGGATAGACTACCGAGCCACCGTTCTCGTGTTCTGGGCTGTGGTTATAGGTACATCTGTCCAGCGGGTTGATTCAGACACTTAAAAAGACGCACGGAGAAGGCTGGGGAAGGGCGATGGATCGTCTGGCGGTCTGACGTGATGCGATCTGGAGCTGTCATATCTCCTTCCTCCATCCAGGTGGGAAGTATCTCTCACGCAAGACGCTCTGCATTCAACAAACAGTAAGTTTGTAACTCAATGGTGATATCTTGTTTTTCTTTCCGAACATCGGACACGTTGTCAATCGTTGTTTCCACGGTGTGCTCGGCTGTCTCCTGTATAATAAAGGCGAATTTTATATATAGAATTGATAGGCGAGAAGCTCGAGTTTAATACCGAGCCATCATTCATAGCCACGTGCTATACTGTCAGGTATTGGGTATTGCCCTCCATAGCTGGTTGAGCTTTCACGAGGTGCACAATTAAATTACCATTGCAGGTGCATCAGCATCCACCTGATTCATATCCTGTTTGAAATCGCCATTGCGTGTTCAACAAAACAATTCGCAATATATTATCGGTAAAACCTTTGATGTTGCAGTTGGAAACCTGCAAGTAACAATACCCCCGTCACACGGTCGGTCTAGTATTCTGAGGCCAACATTTACACCAGGTCATCTCATCCCAAGCAAAGTTAGAAAGGGTTACAAAAGACACTGAGCATCGAATAAGATTATAATAATAGATGCGGAAAGTAGGACAATGCCAGTTGATTAAGAAAAGGAAATATTCATATGCTCCAAGTAGGTTTAATTTACAAAGTTCTTCAGGACTCAACAACAGGAAGCATACTCTGTTCTCATCCCATTGCCCTTAGGCCCCGATTTTCCCAGACCTTGTCATAGAAACAATAAACCTAGTGGGCAGCGGGAGCCTCCTCCTCATCCTCCTCGAACCAGCTCTCCTCGGCGGGAGCAGCCTCACCAGCGGCAGCCTGACCCTCAACCTCAACTTCCTGGGTCTCGTAGGACTTCAATTCACTGGCGAGGTTGGCCTCTTCGGGAGACTTGGGGGTAGCGGGAACGCTGAACTTCTGGACATGAGCTTCGGCATCACCAGGCTTGACGGGAGTGGGCTTGAAAGCACGGAGTTCACGGAGGTAGAGATCCTGAACGGGGTCGGCTGTTACAGTGTTAGATTTTGACCTATGGGAGACGGCGATACCATCTCGCCAGTTGTTGCACCGAGTCGAACTGGCTAGTCAAAGGAAGGGGTCACATACCCTGACGAACAGCGGAGGTCAGGAAAGTGCGGCGAGAAGCCGAAGAAACCTGTTGCCGAGAGACGCGGGCGAGGAGAGAGCGCTAAGGAAGGGTCAACAACCTCCACTTGGAAGAAAAGTAAGCGATCATAAAGGACATCAGCATGGACTTACAGACGCTCTGAGGGACTGGGACATCATCGCGGCGGGGAGGTGGTAAATGAGGGGAACCTGGGGTGGCTTGCGAAGACAGGTGATGGCTTTCGTCCGTGAATCCGATGTTGGAAGTTCGACGTTTCTTCGGGAGACATCGGCTTGGCAGCTGACTCAGCGATGCGGCTCTTCCAACATCCATTGCCGACATCTTTTAGTCAGATACTCGTTTTGCCTCTTTCTCACTCTTTCCTTCCCTCTTTTCAACCCCAAACGAAAGTCGCATATCCGTCTTTCGTTCCACACGGCTCTCTCCCCCTAGGAGCTCGGTACTCGACGTTGCTCTGCTCGTCTCGATCGAACGATCTCACTTGCAGCGGCTACCTGTCAGGTTCCACGACCCTCTTTCGTGAGACATCTCTCACGGAGACCTTGACTGGTTTATCGCGGTCGGACAAGCCTGGCTTCGAGGCTTCGAGGATTCTAGGACGCCAAAGCAGGAGGTCTTTCTACTCGTTTCAACCCACGAAAGTTCTTTACTGGGGACAGTTGCAGAATCAGGAGTGGAGGGCTCCCTGGAAAGGTATAGCATTGAACTGAGAATCTGGTCCCTTTGAGATTTAGGAGAGATGGCTGTGGATTTTCAACAACATGTCCTAAATTTCATTTGGGGGCCTTCAAGCTAACGTGGTTCCGAAGGCAGTGACGCAGAAACGTGGCTTGCATACTAGTCAGCGATTTGCGCCCCTGTCATTCTCTCCTTCTCTGGTACATCCGAAGACGAGTGTTGCCTTGATTGTACTTTTGTCGGAATACAGCCGTCAACCTGTATTCACCACTCTTCGTTCGCTTTTGTGCTCGCAAACATAATCTCCCTATCTCTGCCAAAAGGTTAGCGAAACGCCGACGAGAACGTATCAAGTCCGCTATACAGTCTCGCAAAATGGCCACCGCTCCACCCCAAGCCAGACCGGAACCTGGTCAGTGGAAAAAAAACCTTTCGCATCATCTTATCTGTCCTGAGTGCAAGGAGGTCCCACCCAATTTGGAGTTTCCCGGGTCGCATGAAACTGTATGCGGGTCTTGTGGTTTAGTGCTCGCTGATCGGGAAATTGACATGCATTCTGAATGGCGTACTTTCTCCAACGACGATCAGAACAACGATGATCCATCTCGTGTCGGAGACGCTTCAAACCCCCTGCTTAACGGCGACCAACTGGAGACCCAAATCGCAAGCGGAGGCTCTGGCCGTGTTCGTGACCTGTATCGTGCTCAGAACAAGCAGTCGAGCGAGAAGGCGAACAAGTCTCTTCTGGCTGCTTACAAAGAGATCGGTGCTTTGTGCGATGGATTTAGCATTCAGAAGAATGTCGCTGATACCGCCAAGTATCTTTTCAAGATCGTCGATGATGCGAAGGCTTTCAAAGGGAAGTCCCAAGATGTGATCATTGCGGGTTGTATCTTCATCGCTTGCCGTCAATGCAAGGTACCCCGTACCTTCACTGAAATTTTCGCAGTCACGAAAGTGTCAAGGAAGGAAATTGGCCGAATCTACAAGGCGCTGGAGAAGTTTTTCACGGCCCAGAACCTGGAAAGAAACAACGCCGTGGTATCAAACGGTGGTGTTCCAGATCCCAACGACACATACACCGCAACAACTTCCACCAAACCCAGCGACCTGTGCAACCGTTTCTGCAATCTTCTGGATTTGCCCTTCCAAGTGACCAGTGTATCTTCTGCACTTTCTGATCGTGTCACAACCATGGGAGACCTGGCGGGCCGGTCTCCTCTGTCCATTGTTGCGGCTTGTATCTACATGGCCTCGTATCTGATGGGGCACGGCAAAACTGCCAAAGAAATCAGTCAGGTCGCTCATGTCAGCGACGGAACTATCCGCGGTGCCTACAAGCAGCTCTACGCGGAGAGAGAGCGCCTGATTGACCCAGAATGGATCAAGGACGGAAAGGGCGATCTGAAGAACCTACCCGCCAGTTAAAATGACCTTTATACTCTCCCCACATAGCGCTTGGGAGTGAAAAATTTACTTCCTATTAGATGATTCCAAAGCCCCTAACAATACCATGATACCCAATCAAACAAGCAATTCAATATAAGAACCGGAGGCAGAATGGAAAGAGACCAATCCCGCCCTCCTCACTGCTCATCACAATTGTTCTGCTATTCTGATATGATTGAACACATTCATACATCGTGATGTTTTCCTTAATTCAAGTTGCAACTCCTAGTAGTATCAAAATTGCAAAACCGTGTTTGCCTGGTTTGCGTTAGGTATGTTAATTACCCTTCCAGCCCCCCTTCTCTGTTATTCGTTCTATCTTCTTCATATTCTGCTCAGCACTTGATATGGATGTCAGATGAGAGTACCCTTATATATAGTTTTTGTTTCTTGGCCAGGAGGAACACAAATGGGATGATTGATCGGGAAATTTGTGCATTGAATACTCAATAAGCCATATCGTAGCTGTATGTGTCACTACTACTACTATTATTATTAGTACGGCGGCATAGATTGCCAAAGAGAACTGCACTCGTTACCTGGGGCGGGATTACGTCCAATGAAGGACATGAAAGATTCTCGGTCAGTAAATTCTATGACTGCTACACCGTGACAGGTGGTAGTATGTCTTTTACTGGCTGGTAAAAAAAGATGAAACAGGTAAACAACAAATACAACGCAAAACGACTACGCTTCAAGAATTTTCCTTAGTTACCCTCCGAGAGCCGCTTTCCATCGGCTGTCGCAGCCGCAACTTCAGCAACATCCTCTACTCCTGATTCAGTCGATAAAGTGCTCTGCGTTTTATCGACATCAGTTTCGGCAGACACCACCTCAGAGGAAGCTTCTGGCTCATCTCGCTTGGCTGTTGGTACCACGGCAGGGCCCTCATCATCGAGGGAGCTCGTTACTGTGTGGGCTGCTTCTGTGGATGTCGGTGGCTGGGACTCAGCTGGGGTTGACTCGCTCGACAATACAGGGTCCTCTATGGGTGATGTTGGTTGAGGATCAGCCGACTCACCGGCAGTGTTCTTCGCTATTGGGGGAGCCATGGTGTTGTTTTCTGACGTTGTCGTGTCAGGAGCAGCGACTTCGTTCTTATCCACCTGTTTTTCACTACCAACAACCAAATTACCAGCTTCATTAACCTCCCAAACATTCCAGGTTTCAGTGATCCTGACTTCTGAGATCGTTGGCAACTTTGCAGCCACATTTTCAGCGGCCGGTCTCCTTCGTGCGGGCCCACGGGCCCTTCCCTTGCGAGCATCACTCAGAGGAGCTTTTTCTGCAGGAGGGTCCTCTGCTTTCTTCTCCTGTGGCTTCGGTGGCGCTTGAGGGCCCAGCTGCAAACGGGAATTTAGGTCTGACAAAAATCCTGCCTTCAAAGCAGCGATCTTACTACCTCCCGGACGGGCCGGCACTGCTGGCTTCGGCTTGGCCGTAGCATCTTTCGACTCTCCGCCAGTTCCAGGGAACACGGGCTTAGCTGGCCGGATCGGGACTTGGGGCTTGGGACGGTCAGGAATTGAAGGTGGTTGGCGTTTTTCAGTAGGCGAGGTGACTGGCTTTGTAGAAGCATCCACTGGGGGGGGCTGTTGAGGGCGCTTCTGGGGTCGAATTGGAATGTTAGGTTTCGTCGGCACATCTGGGCTCTTGACCTCTCCCTCTTCTGCCGACTCTACTGTGGTTACCAGCTTTTGACTTTCGGGGGCATCTTCCCAGATATCCCTGCTGGGAAATCGCTGCTTGGTAATATCTGGACGTGATACGGACTTCTCATCGAGATGTTCTTCCGATTGTAGAATCTGTGATGCAATCTTGTGTGGGTCAACGCGGTTAGCCTGGCTTCTACGGAAGGACTCCTGCTCCGGAGTCTCAAAGTTTTCGTTCTTAGGAACATCCGGTGTAGACACGGTAGCGTGCAATTGCAAGCTATTCGGCGAATCTTCCCAAATGTCTTGGCTAGGGAACCGGTGCTTGAGCACATCTGGTCGCTTTTTAAAGCGGTCGGCGGTCGAAAGAGGTTTTTTCTCTGCATTATCATCCTCCGGGAACAGAGGCTCATATTCTTCAACATCCTCAAGTGGGGTGTGCGTCTCTTCCCGTTCGTCGCGCGAATTGTACCTTGCCAGGGTTGGCAGACTGTTGCGGTGGCCCGCAGTTCTACTGTTCGAGCGGCTATGGGTGACGCTTGGGGTGTGACTCCTATCGACCTCCACACTTTCCCTTCTGTCGAATGTGGGGGATACGGCGGGGTGCTGGAAAGCAGATTCTGGGCGCACCTCATCAGCAGCCAGAATAGGCTCATCTTCATCTACATCACCCTCCCCAAGCTTGCCAGAGAGTTCTTCGGGACCTGGAGTTTGAGCGAAGCCATCAGGATGGTGTAGGTGATGATATGGTTCGTCAACGTGTATCACCCCTGACTCTTCTGGCTTGTGAGCGGTATTTTCAGAGGCTGCGGTTTGTTGCTGGCCCTCAGTCTCGACTGAAGGCATGCTCTCCTTGCGCAAAGGTGACTCAGCAACAAGGCGGGAGCCACGGCGCGATTCAGGCGGCGGTGATGATAGACGGTGAGTGTATTCGTCAGCGGCAATGTAACCAACCTCCTCTTCTGGGGTTCCGATTACAGCAGGTGACGTGCCTAAGTTTATCATCGATTAGTTAACGTCGCATGGACAATTTTCCAGACCCATCTAAGCAACTCACCAAGCCCACTCCCGGTCACAGCAGAGCCCCGTACAATCTTGTTCAGATCATCACTACTCAATGCCCAGTCTGGCCGTGGCGATCCAACTCCGGGGCCATATTGACCCTGCTCTTCCTTGGCATATTCGTCAGGGTGCTTTTCGTACCAGGCCTTCTCGAACTTGTCATTGGGCTGTACGCCATGTCCGTGAAGACCATAACTTCCTGGTGGCAGAGAAGCTTCACGACCACTCCGAGTTCGGTTATGGCTGCGGCCAGAGCGCTGACCCGAATTCTGTTCCAGATGGTATGGACTTGGGGAAGGGGCTTGTACATCGCCCGCATTAGGGTACATTGGAACCCTAATCCCATGCTCATCACCGTTCATAGACAATCGTCGATCAATGGAAGTCGAAGAGTCCGCACGCGAGTAACTTGTTCGAGACTGTAACGAGCGAGTTGGTCGTTCATGGTGGTCATCAGGAGTGGGGGATGATGTCCCACCAAGACCTGCTGCTGCAGCCTGACGAGAATCTGTACGTGTGACGGCTTGCAGCTTGGCCTTGGCGCTGGAAGAAGGTAGTGAAGGCCTCGGCGCATGGAGCTTCAGATCGCTACCCACGTTGCGCATCTCTGTGGGGGTCGAATGGTGGCCCTCTCGATGGCTCTCGGAGACATCACCCATGTTCAAAGCTTCGTATTCATTGCCTTCTTCACCAAGTGAAGGTATCGTCACACTCGGAGGTCGCTGCGGCCCATCTTGGGAAATGGTGCGACTCAAGCCCGGGCCATTGGGTGGCTCATTCAAGGGAGACGGGGCGTAGCTATCTCGAAGAGGAGACACAGAGCGATCAAAGCGACGAGTGGGACGTGGTGGGATCTTGGGCACATCTGCAGGTGCAAGACCCTGCTGGTTAGGCGACCTTGACGGTCGAGGGGGGATGACGGGTGCAGGTTGTGTTGTCATGACGGATGGAGCCTAGCAATTCGATCAGGTGTAGACTAGAAGGTGCACTGCTGGTAATGTTAGCCTCCCTCAGTGCCAGGTTGAGAACGCTCCTCGGTCACATGGGCAAGTTCAGGGGGTAAGAGAGGGGGCAGTGCCGTGCGAGTGAAGCTATAGCTAGCAGGATAGCTTGTGCTGTACACACAAAGCCAGGGCCAATTGAAGTGGGAAGGGAAGTAATTTTGTTCCGAGCCCCTGTCTCTCCAACTTGGTGGGATTTGAACTAGGAGGAATCCTATTGGAAGGAGAAGATATGTTCGGAGCACCAGTCGTAATCTGAGATAGTAGTAGATAAGATTGGTGTATGCAAAGCTGATGGCAATGTTGGCCACGCCGCCCAAAAGTGTTGAAGATGATCTTGCATTCCTTTATAGATCCTGGCAAGGAAAAAGGGAACGATGTGCTGCATTAAAGAAAAAGAAAAGAGGGAAAGCAAACAAAGGGGGATGGGCGAGATTACTCACCAAGTGTTACGATAACAAGAAGCAAGCACGGGGGAGTTGTAGAGCTGTCTGAATATAAACGGACGATGAAATGGAAGCAATTGAGTGGTCAAACGGGGGTACAACTTTCCTAGTAAGGAATGCTTGTGAGTAAGAAAGGTCAAAGATGAGTATGCACAACAGAAAGTGACGATGAATGGAGAAGAATGGAGAAAAAAGCAAGTACCAAAGGTTCTCAAGACACAGCAGGAGCAGAGATGATGTATGACTACCAGTCACCTTGCCGCAAAGTGGCCGTAAACCCAGTCTAACTACTTTCTTCCTGCCACGGCCCACCGCCCCGTCGCGTGACGCTCTCTGACGCTATCAGACTGCTCCCTAAATGGTACGGAAACCGTATGGTAACCGTCCATGGGCTGTGAGCCAACGAGCGTCAATCGTTGCAATTACAGACTCAGCTTGCTTCCTCGTGGGGTTTAGTTGGCCCCGCTTGAAGCTCTTTTTTTTTTCAGGTTGATTCAAGGGCTTTCCTCTTTTTACTGACGTTGTATTATTATTTTTTTTTCTAGACTGGGTCCCCTTTTCTATTAGGTTATTTGTCCTTTTCTCCTATTTACAGAGTAGATCGAGGTACCACTGAAGTATCGACACTAGATAAAGATAGGCGTGATCTGCCGTTCTCAGTACATCTTCTATAGAGCGGCCTTACCAAATGAACAAATAAAACAAGGAACATTCAGTGACATCTCTAATGGGTCCGATTATTCCTGGATTATCTGCCAATGAGAGCTGAAACTCCTGAGGGGAAGGGAGGTGATGGATGCATGTCTGCAGCTGCCACGATAGATTTTTTTTTTTGGGTCTTCTTCGTTGAGGCATTTTTTTTGGCTCTGATATGCATTGTTCCACCTAGATGCAAGTACGTACACAGGTAGCAAGTTAAGTAAGCCATCATTTGAAAATGTAGTGTTTTCGATGGCTAGTTACATGCCGTGGAAGGTTTAAAATCACTCATATTAAAGGTGATGTGCAGGATCCATGTTTTGACAGTACCAGAAAACAACGAGCTCTTCCATCAGTATCCGATTATTACCTTTTTAAATTCATTGTAAAAAAAACCCCCTCTGCGTTTAGAATAACTCCTTAAGACAGCTGTCTTGGGCCAGACCATGGATCCACATCTAAGGTATTAATAGCCAACGCCACGACCCTGAGATATGATCAGTGATACAGACCCGGTAATAGTCCACCTTATCTCTGTACAGAGCAGTAGCTTCAATTTGATTGAAATTCCCCTTGCTGAGAGTGGTCGCAGTGCCCCTCGTGTGGCTGTGCAGAGTATCCGCACATGGTCTTATTTACAGGTCTTGATCGACCCCACGTACAGGACCATACAAGGATGCATACTTATCTTATATTAGTAGTACCCGATACTACCTACAGACATTACAGGCATGTACTCAGGAGACTGACTGGCGAATTTTGACATTTGAAAAAGACAGTGAAGAGAAGAAAAGTATGTCATTGGAGACGGTTAGCTATCATCCGAAATAGATGTATATGGTAGATATGTACAGTTTGTACTCCAGAGTACAGACTCAAAGGAGACGGCTTCCATACGCAGTAAGTACATACTACATATCGATGGTATCGCGCTCAGCCTGACTGGCCGAGGCGGTGAGAGGATCTCGACTCCGCATTACCATTTAGAATTTGCATCATGAACTAAGAAGCTCTATATCATACGTATCATCGACCTTCTGATAGAATTCCCAGTAAATTTGTTTTCACTTACCTGGGAGGAGAAACCAAAAGCCCCAAGTGGAGCAGGACATATATGCTGTACTATCATTGATAGATATGCCTGTCTGTACTCCGTACAGAGTACCTTAACCCAAGGAGCATTGACACTGGAATCTAAGACCCCAACCAAATCCACTATTCTGAGTTTCGTTCCTCATTTGGTAGTCCTATTGCACATTCAGAAAGCAGTTTAGTTTTTTTTCACCGGATCCACTGTGGGGATGCCTCCGTTACACTTATGGGTCCACACTCAATAACTGCCAGCTTTCAGCCTTAACCTGGTCTCGTCATCCTGACCATATCTACCGTCTTATCTACTGTAATCTGTTAGTGTTTCTCGGCCACGATAACCGCCACAAGTGGGACTTCGTGCAGCAGTATCAAAGGAGTACGGCATCCAGGCGTGGTTGATGATTTTTCCTAGCATATTGTACAGCAACCAAGTTGTACTACTGTAGTAGCAGCTGTAGGATTCATTTCCGCTAATTATTCTCCTGTAGCTTAATCGATTCTAACTGAGACCGGTAGACCGGACTTCTTCAAATATACCATATTCACATTCAATCTCGAGGACTGGATAGCTGGAGTATAAATATCTACAAAATATACGTGGATACATAGGCACATCCGTCGATAGAATCCAACCTCGTAACCTATAATATCACCAGGATAAATATCATACAGCCCAGGAAGTCTAGACCCTAGCGACGCATCGACATGGACACGCAATACACCAGACGACCATATCAGGTTGCAACATTTGGATGGGAAAAGTCCAATCAGATCTTGAGCTGTTGACGGAACCCCTCGGGAACCTGCTCAGCAGGAACAATTGTTTGCCTCTGGAGTACTACTCCGTAACAAAAGTCTACCTCGAACAATCTATATCTTTACTGCGCCTTGGAAGCCTCCTCCGCGTCCACATTCATTCATCGAAGTATGTGATTCTGATAATCGGGTGGGGGGGGGGTTGGTTCTACTTTCACATGACCTTACCTTTCTTACCGGCAACATTGTTCTACCAGATGCTATATTTGAACCAGGATACCCAGACTCAGCTCACTTGTAACGGCAGCTTGTTTACGCATTACCTACTAATATTGATACATGTTCTCTTTAGTACTACTAGTAGTACTATCAGTGATACCTGAGCTGCCCTGACGCGGGGTAACGAAGCCTTAACCCCTCCAGGAGGGGTAACAGCCATGACGTAGGAGCGAATATTCGAGTCTCTGTACGTGTAGGTACTAGTACTATTGTTCAGGCTACCACAATAATTCTTAGCACCACTACTAGCAGTGCTGCATAGACCAACAACTAGTGATTCAACGAATAATGGGGCATTCGGTCCGAGGACAACTCAGGTTTCGACCTCAGCGGTTCGAGAAACCAAAGCAGGAGTCGGTACTACGTGCAAGTATCGTCTCCAGATTCCTAGTAAATCTTAGAATTATCGTGGGAGAGACTTGCTCCTTTTGGGGTTGCCACTGCACGAACCGAGATCACATGGCAAGTCTCAAACCAAGTGTTGCAGGGATGTTGAACACAAGAACATATGCACCAGAAAACCACATTCAATGGTTGATCCCTGCTCTATTGAACTCATGTAGTTTAGCACATTACTACTAGTGTGTTATTCTACATACTGCATATGCTGTCAGTACCACATTGTTAGCAGGTATTGTAGACTTATATAAGATATGTATATTTTTGTCTTGTTCTCTTTGATGCAGTCACGTTCAATTTCTCCGTGATGCTTTTTTTGTTTTGTTTTTTTGGTAGAACCACACCAAGTAGCTTTCACCCTTCAAATCAATTCATTCATCACCAGGATGCTAAAAGGGTATTCTCGCTAGGTATACTGGTAAGGATACAGGACTCGTCTAAAGCTTGGTGTAAGGCAGACTGTTCAGCAGACATAATAGAGACAAAAGCAGAAAAACAAAAAAACAAGACCAGCACAAATCACCATAGCAGGAAGATAATTGGACCAACTTCTTCCAAAACCCTCACTCGCGACTTGAAACTCAAGAAATCCGAGGGTGAATCTTTTTTTTTATCTTTTCCCTTTGTACCCAAACCAACTGGACATAATGATAATAGTACAAAATACCTGTTAGTAGCGTCGTCGAGGACGATATCAATTCGTGATCATGGCGCATTCAACACAGACATATCCCTCATACCCTCTCGCGGCTCCCATTTTGATTGTTCTTTTCTTCGGCCTGCTTTGATTTACTTGTAACGCGTTGTCGTCAGCACCACAAGCGTTGCTTGTCGGCATGAGAAACCAAGCATACCTCAAGCCATAGTCCACAATCTTCCATGTCGACTTCTCTTAGACAATCATTTGCGCAAGCCCTTGGCCACCCAAGGTCTTACTTCCAACAAACTCCTGGCTCTTCAAGCCTGCTAGGGCATAGAAGAGCGCGGCGAGAAGGAGGAGAACGGCTGCAGCGATCAAACTCGACGCACCAGAGACAAGACTGACCCATTGCAAGGCACTCATGACCGTATACATGGCAGCTCGCATCCAGTTAGTGGTGAAACGTCGAATAAATGTGTCGAACTTTTCGGACGTAGGGCAAATTCTGAGGAGAAACGGAACCTCGATGAAAACGAGGATGAAACCGGAAACACTGCGTGCGTGAGCTTCTTTCAATTTTGACTTCTATGATGATAAATCTTACAGGCATAGGATGCTGAAAACGATGCGAACAGCGTTGAACGAAAAAATGTTGGCAATGCCGAGGGCGATGCATAGGACAATGCATACAACACCCGTCCTGGTCCGAAACAAGTCAGTATTTATTTCATAACAAGCCTGATCTGATCTTTGTAGAATTGTGCTAATAACGCCGTGGGGAACGATCCGTTGTCATTCCAGTTTCCCGTCGTCGCGGCTCAAAGCGCCAAGCTCATCCGTTGGAAGGACCAGGCAGCCATTGTTTCCTCAGTTTGCGTTTTTCGAAGGGAGCGAAAATCAACTGAAGAACAGTAGGGCACGGAATGAGAGGTGAAAAAAGGTTACAAACCATTGTCCGTAGATACCTAAATACGTCGTAGTGGTTAGCTATCTTTTCCGTTCCTTGCGATCGACGAGAAGTAAACACTGAAGGTCCATACTGAAGTTTCTCGAGCGGAATTCCTCAGCGAACGTCATGATGAAAGATGCAGAACGAGAATAGAGTGCGCAGATAGCTCAAAAAGCTGGTAGAAGTCACTTTAGGTTGAAAGGATCGTTGATTGTCCGGTGTTAGGGTTGTAGAAACTCGTGGTCGCTGGAGTGTAAGCTGTGGCTAGTGGAGAGTTACTAGACATGTACTATGGGCCAGCTTGCCAGATCAGGCCGATCACTTCACCGCCTATGGCAGAATTCAGGCACCATATCGATTCACCTATTATCACCAAGAACTACTACTACTACTAGCAATGAATTCTCCCTAATGAGGTATTAGTTGGGACTGTAACCAACACCTACCCTCAGGACCGAGTCGATAAAATAGATCCTTGTACTAGCTACACTCCATCTTGGTTACTAGGATCCGAACACAGTGCAAACATGGATCCTACTAGTCCCAAACACAACCGCAACATTTCCAGATGTAAGAACAATCAATAGACTACAGCATCAAGATTGTCGACTGACGTTCCCAGCATCACGGCCCCGTAGCTCTACCAAAGGCCCACTAGATGATCCGAATGAGTAAGCTACAACAAGATGCTCAGCAGAGAATCATGCTGACCCCAGCCAGTCCACTGAATGCAGAGGGTGCACTTCAGTCCCAGAATACAGCAGACGCTGTTAGCTACACTGGGGCTTCATTCGCTGAATTAGATCCATTAGCACCGGATGACTTACCACAAACTTTGGGAAAAGATCTTTCGTTCCTTCTCCGGTACGATATTTATCATTCGCTCTCTCAGGTTGACATTCCGCATACTTTGCGGTCTGAGTTCATTGGCCTCACATCCGAAGAGTCCCTGCCTTCATGTCTCAGCACGCTTGAGAGGCTGCTGGCTGAAGGGCACTTCCTGCTTGCAGCCTATCTTTCGGGAACGATCTTGACTTCCTCTTTAATTTCGAACAGTGACATAAAGATGATTTTCTCGCTTTTCTACACACGATTAGCATGTCTGGAACTGTCTGGAAATACCATCATTGCGGCACAAGAATCAAAAGCGCTAGAGGACCTGAGCTCCACCTTCTACTATGTAGACCAGGCTTCCGCGACGTCCGATGTAGAAAACGAAGAGAGCCACACAAATTACCCTCGTCATATTGTGCCGTGGCCGCTACGTGTTCTCGCTGTCAGGCTCCAGAGCATTGGGTTTGGTGATTCACGCAGGGGCATTGGTGGTCTATATGAGATTGGACTAGAAGCGCGGAGAGAGATCATGCGGCCAGACCTGAGTTCGGCGGAACGAAGTATATGGAAGGAGAGACTCGCCGACCTTGGAATTCGAAGTGTAAATGCATTGATTGAGATGGGTGATCTCAGTACTGCCAGAAGGTCTCTGCACAATTTGCAAATATCAGGGCCAGATGAAACCAACAAGCTGAGAAAGGCGCTCCTTTTCCTTCTGATTGGCGATATCGATGCAGCGAAGCAACTTTCTGGTGAATCAGACGAAGCCGGAATATCTATATCCAAGCCACTTCTGAGCATGGCTGAGGGCCGCTACGATGATGCAGTAACAGAATGGCAAGCCCTTTTAGAGGGCGGTTCAAAGGGGACCGATACGGCCATATTATCCCAAAACATGGCAGTATGCCTACTGTACACGGGCCGGTTAAATGAGGTACTCTTGGCCTTTATGTGCTGGGGCATTGGAAACTAGCTAATAAAAGTCACAGGCCCGTCAAATTCTGGAGTCATTGGTGCATGGAGGACAGTCTTTTGGCGGTCTTATCTTTAACCTGTCAACAGTCTACGAGCTCTGTTCAGACAAATCCGGGCAGTTGAAGGCCGGACTTGTAGACCTTGTTGCCAAGGAACCTGCCACAGGACACACCAACTTGGATCGATCCAATGCAGATTTCAAACTGTGAAGCGTAGGGAGAATATATCGGCGAAGATTCGCAGTGCAGAATGGCGCTTACCTGATCAGTACGCTATGATTGATCTAATATATTAACGTTCACCTATTCTTTTCTATCAGCATTGAAAACCAGACGCCATGTGCTCCAGCCTGAACGCAGTCTAACGATATGACACGAGAATTAAAGACATAAACTTCGTTATAGACAGTCGTTACGCATTTCCCTTACTCGATCCAAGAACTGATTGGGGCTTCGGTTTCGGCTTTCGGATAATAACCTTGTCACCCTCTTTCAGCCAGCCAAGTTTCTCTGCCTCTACCAGTTTATCCCACGTCCAGCGGTTATCTCCCGTGCAGCCTTCTGTGATCCACTGCACCCCGACATTGAGGTAAGCGCTGCCAACAGCCTTGAGTGCATGTCTCCGAACTCGATCTTCAGCCCAGTTCATTAACACCCGGACGGAGGAATCCACTTCTTTTCGGACCTGCCAGAATATGACCCAGTTATCATGCGCCAAGGCTGTTAAAACACGGTCAACTGTGGGCGACTGGAACGCATATTCGCGGCGCGCTTTCGCGCGCAGCTCGAAAGCGGCGACTAAATCATCCTGTCGGCAGGCGTAATCAAGGATTAGATACGAAATGAGATCTTTCAATTCCGACTCGGGTAACGGGTGAGAAGGCGAGTGTAGTTTCTCGAGTAGGTAGCGGAGAGAGGGGAAATATGACGGAGGATGCTGGGCTTGAATGGATATTTTGACCGAGAAAACATGGACACGCTGGGAGAATGAGACTGGTATTGCGGACGCAGTGGCTAGAACCGCTTCACGAAGCTTACGGAGGGAAAGGAGAAGGGTGGACAGTTCGGTGGATGCGGAAAGACTATGGATCTTGGTCTGCTTTTCTTTCGACTGGGGAAGAGCTGCCGGGGGGTTCTTTGTGGCATCGCCGGACGCACTTGTGGGAAGAGATGACCACGCTGCGTCTAAATCTTCCGAGTGGCGGGCACAAAATGCCATGTATCGTTCGACAATTTTGGAGAAGTAGTCATTCTGGGCTTTATGGTCCAGCAATCTAGGAAAGTCAGTCCCACAAATGTGACGACCCCACCGGAATGGCATACTTGCGATCGCCTTTGGAAACGAATCCCACCGTTTCGAGGGCATCCACCGCCACGGGCTTCAAGCGGCTCGCAGGCCTCTTCCCGCGCTGTGACATGGCTGGACTGTTTGGTATGCAGTGGGGAGTGAAATTGCGTCATGAAGCTCTCGACATAAAGTTGATAAACATATTAAATGCGGGAAAGACCGGCGGGTGTTTGCTCGGTTTGTGCGGTTTCCCCAACGGGCTTTCCCATACTATCGGATCCATCGTTTCGGTTCATCCCAACGTTTGCTTCAACCACAACAACCTTGCTTTGGGTTATGGGGATTTCTGTCTTTTTTAACTAGCTAGGCGTACCGTTTTCTCTTTCGCTTCTCTTCTGTGCCTGGTTTTAAATCCACCTCGAGCTTAGTAATATTTCCACTACTATCTGATTCACCCATCATTTCTGCGCCCTGCATGTGAAATATGCCGAGTCGTCAACGCCGCCCCACTGAGAAGGCTCAAGAGTCAAAAGCCAGTACGCCTGCAGCAATTGCAGCTACAGTCATGGAGCAGCCGCCTCAGGTCCTCAAGAAGCTTCTGCACTGGAACGACTTGCCTCATTGGCAACGCGACAACCGTCACATCCATAGTGGATATCGACCAGCCTCGTTCTCGTTCCTGGTCTCTTTCCAATCGCTGACATATATACACAATGAGACGGTTAATATATATACGCATCTACTGCCATCGTTGCTGGCTGTTCCCGGGGCAGTCTTGCTTCATCGCGTTCTGGCACCTCGGTACGAGACGGCTACCCAGGCTGACATCATTAGCTTCGCCTGCTTTTTTGCGGGAGCTGCTGTGTGCCTGGGGATGTCTGCGACGTACCATACGATTTCGAACCACTCGCCGACTGTCGCGCGCATAGGAAATACCCTTGATTATGCAGGTATCGTAGCTCTGATTGTGGGCAGTTTTGTCCCTAGTGTATACTATGGGTTCTATTGTGAGCCTGGGCTACAACGACTATATTGGACAATGATCTGCACCATTGGGATTGGCTGTGTGTTTGTTTCGATTATGCCCCAATTTCGGACTCCCCGGTGGCGGCCATTCCGCGCCGCCATGTTTGTCGGCATGGGCCTATCAGCGGTGGTGCCCGTCATCCACGGGCTACGGGCGTATGGTCTTGAACAGATGACGCGCCAAATAGGGCTCGGGTGGCTGCTACTTCAGGGATTCTTGTATATCCTGGGAGCTGGGATCTACGCCGCTCGGGTCCCCGAACGTCTGCGACCGGGCCAGTTCGATCTTTGGGGCAGTTCGCATCAGATCTTTCATGTGCTGGTGGTGTGTGCTGCCGTGGCTCATCTGACTGGGCTACTGAGGGCATTTGACTACAGACACAGTGGGATTGCCGAGCGCTGCTCCGCGTACTGACTGGATGATTCGCCGAGGCAACCGCAGGATCACACGAGCAGCAACAGGTTACAGTTAACCATGTAGCAATAATCCAATCCGATGTAATTGACGGGCTGTGATGTGATGCTGACTGCTGGCATGCAAATACGAGATGTGTCTAACCACCCCCTTGCTGACTATCACGCAGCTTAGCTTGCCAGAACATGGGAAAGAGGGGAGGGGAGGGTATGGGAGGAATAAAAATTTGTCGAGGGCAGAATAAAAAGGGGGCGAAGAAGATGTTGTTGATTCTTGACCAGACAAGAAGGTTCCCGCGAACGTTGCATGTTCACCGCTCACTTCACCGGCCTTTTTAAGATGTGGCCAGGCAAATAGACATCCAGTTTTTGCTCGATTTACAGCTCACATGGTGTGTGCTGGCCTGCATACACTGAGCACTTGCTCAACAGTAAATGCTTTTCACCATTGGGTGCTACGTCAGACAGGAGTGCTTCGCTCTCGCAAAGGCTGTTTCTGATGGATAAACTTATTTGGCCTCGATGGCCCCACAGCTTTTTCCCACTATGTCGCACCTGAGCTTGTTGCCAGACTCTGTGCTTGGAAGCCCAGAGCCAAGTGGCTACCGCTGACAGTCTCCTATAAGGATCCATTGGTGGTGGCCAAGCATCTGGCATTTGCCTTTTCGGATCCGTAAGATTTGGGGTCAGTTGGACCGCTGCGAGCGCCAGCCATCAGAGTGGCCACGCTGGTTGGCATCTCCATGCCAGTGTGGATCAGATGAAGTCGCCAGGTTTCACAACGGCTGACTTCATATGCGGTTCCCGTCGGTTCAAAAATCCTGATACGAAACTGGGGTTCCAACCATTCTCCTGGGATATATAGCAGTGTTTAGGCGATATTTGTCTGATATTGTCGTGGTTAGTATTGTTAGTTTCGGTCAAATGATCCAGTGCCGAATATACTTGGGGGTTTAAATTATCAGCCACTGGGACAAAATCTCATATTGATTGGGGCTGCCGGACTACAACCTCACTGTGAAATCTCACCCACTCTCTCAGGTACTAAATGCTTGCGGGATCCGACAAACCCCCATGTAATGGTGGGGATGGCCCTAAGCTCCGGGCCGCTTGCGAGAATTGTCGACAATCCAAGGTCAAATGCAACTTAGGCGGAAAGAATACTTGCATCCGCTGTCTCCGGCATGGGTTACAATGTCGGTACCGGGTCGCCAATCGGTCTGGTAAGCCGAAGGGCAGCAAAAACCGAGCTACATTGAGAAAACTGGGCCAGCTTCAGGAAACGTCGGCACTTCAAGTCTCTGGGAGGAGCACGAAACGCAGGGCTCCCCAAGCCACCGAACCACCGCGTGCGGATCAAGAGCTGAATAAAAGTGAGAGTGAGGTTCGTTTCTTTCCTCCTGCCCTAGTTGTAGCATCGAGCTAAGTTGTGGTGAATCTAGACGCGAGAACCCAGTCAACAGCTCACAGACAGTCCTCTAAGTCAAAATAGTATAGCCAATACATGTTTGCTACTAAGTGAGTCGCCGGCGGACTACGCGACTTCGTATAGGGATTCGCTACCCGATTCGACGCATGCGGCTTCTATGTCACCGACCTTTCTCCAGAAAGAGTTTATCACGAAAGGATTGACAAGCTTTCCACTTGCCGTACATATCCCCAATGTACTACAGCCCGTATGCGACTGTGGTGAGACTATAGAGTTCCATGCGAACCGTCTACAACATATTGTGGCTGACCCAATCCATACGCGATTTGATCAGGGCCTGCAGGCTGTCAAGGAGGCGCTGTCGGTCTGTCGAGGGTTCCTGCAGTGCCACAGCTGCCACAAGGATAACGCGCACGTGCTAATATCCGTAACGACACTGGGATTGGCCCTACAGCTGTTCAATTACTGGATATCCTACCAATGCGCCGCGCACGTCTGTGCGAGCAACGACGAAGTCGGGTACGGCGCGTATGAATTGGGGCCCGAGGAGACGCGACGAGTGCGCCGCGTGCTCATCCGAGGCCGACTCCAACAGTGTAAGGAGGTGGTGGCATCACTCAAAGGAACAATCGAACTGTCCAGCAACGCAGACCTGGAGGGGAGCTGGCTGCGGCAGATCATCCGCGGATACGAAGAAACGGTGGAAGCCTATCTGCAGCCGATGAGCTGTATTTGCATTTAAACACATGAACAACAAACACTGTAATTATTTATTTCCCAGGATACCAATTAATGCACTCTGATATTTTTATTCCTCCCCATCATCGATCTATGTATGTACATACAAGGAACGCATGTCGGCACTCGGCTGCAACCACGGGCCTCGGCAAGCTTAACTCTGTATCCAAAGTGCGTGCATCATCCATCCTTACCCCGACACCCCTCACAACGTAACCCTGCAATACCCCGTATAAGAACCACCTCACTCCACCAATCTACCACAGCTACCACAGCTACCCTGCACCAACGAAACGAAAAGAAAAGAAAGAAAAGAAAGACCCCCAAAATGGCCCACCGCCTCTCCCAGATCTCCTCCCACCTCAACTACCCCAAAGGCCTCCTCGCCAATCAAGTCGCCATCATCACCGGCGGCGGCCAAGGCATCGGCGCCGAGACCGCAAAGCTATTCGCCAATGAAGGCGCCAAGGTCGTCATTGCTGATATTGATGCTGGTATGTTTCTTTTTCCCTGCTTTACTTCCTCTCTCCTTCCCTATCTATACGTAGAACTAGCCATAAAAACAACCCATTAAAAAAAAAAAGAAAGAAAGAAAGAAAGAAAGAAAGAGGACAAGATACTAAAGCAACATACAGAAAAAGCCACCAACACAGCCAACGCCATCAATGCCGTGGGCCCGAACCGGGCCATCGCCGTCACGGGGGATATTCTCGATGATGCATACATCGAGACGTTGGTGAAGAAGACGGCCGAGTTCGGGAATGGCAAGATTCATGTTATTGTTAATAATGCTGGGTTTACGTGGGATGGGGTGATTCATAAGGTTTGTTCCTTTATTCCTTTTATTCTTCTTTACTTTCTTTCTTGATATATATATATGTGCGGGTTGGGTGGTGTTTGGATTTTATATGGCGGTTGCTAATCTGGTTTCTATAGATTACGGATAAACAATGGGATACTATGTTGGCTGTTCACAATACGGCGCCGTTTAAGCTGGTTCGTGCTGCGGCGAAGTATTTCCGGGTGAAGGATGGAGAGCCGCGGGTGATCATTAATATCAGCAGTACGAGTGGGATTCATGGGAATGCGTATGTATTCTTTCTCTTGTTTTTCACTTGTTTTTCACTTGTTTTTCACTTGTTTTTCACTTGTTTTTCTCTTGTTTTTCTCTTGTCTTTCTCTTGTCTTTCTCTTGTCTTTCTCTTGTCTTTCTTATGGTCTTTCTTAAGTCACCACGATGGGAACTTTTAATTTTTCTTACTGATGATAATGCAGAGGCCAGGCTAACTACGCCCTCGCCAAGGCCGGAGTGGTTGGACTCACCAAGACCATCGCCAAAGAATGGGGTCCGGCGTTCGGGGTCCGGTCGAACACCATTGCCTTTGGCCATGTGCAGACCCGGCTGACGGCAGCCAAGGAGAAGGGCGCGTTCATCACCACGCCAGACGGCACCAAGGTGGCGCTGGGCATTCCCGGGAAGCAGCTGGAGTCGCGCCAGGGCGGCGCGGGCGAGCAGAAACAGACGTACCCGGATATTCCGTTGGGAAGACCTGCCTCGCCCGAGGAGGCGGCGAAGTCCGTTTTGGCCGTCGCTAGTCCCCTGTTCTCGTATGTGACGGGTGAGACGATTCGGGTTACTGGTGGCAGGAACATGTAGGGCCTTGAATCGATTAGTTACCCGGTAGCTCTATATACTTAACCATGAGGTTGGCACCAATGAAAGCTTTCTCGGCTTAGTCGACCCCGGCGGACGGTATATTATTCGCTGTGGATAAGTAAAGGAGATCACGATGACGTGGATCATAATAATACATCGGTATAAGGAATAGTATATACATACATACGACTAAAGAGAACAAGTTCATGGCCTGTGCGAGCCCGCACGAGCACGTCAGACGCCGTCTGATAAAAATAGAAGCCGTTGAAATGACACAAGTCCTCAAGGGCTAGAGCATCTCGGTCAAAACAATCTCCGTTTCAGAATGAAGCTATCACCTGGCGGAGCTGCCTGGAAGCGCCGGACCCACCGTGAACTCAGGACTGGAACAGATAACGCATGAAGTGTCATCGCTCGCCAACGAAGAATGGTTGCAAGGGTGGCCATGCCACGCAAGCCCAGTGGTGCCCTGGGCCCCGCCATGTCAGAGTGCAATAAGATCGGCTCCGTCTAGAGCAGGAATAAACGCAAAACAAACAAAAGTCTAAGTTCACCGCATCATAGCGGACACCTTATCTCCGGTGGATACTCCATTAAGAATAAACAAAAAAAAAGGTAGAGGGAGACGAAATTGAGAAATGAGAGGTCGGTAGTAGAAAAATAGAAGAAAGATGAGGACGAAGAGATCGCGGTCGTCATATCTCTATTTATAGCGTTGTATCCACGCTTCACTCTGGTTCTACCCCTTCTGGTCGGCCCATGTGCGGACCGACCTGGGTGAACTCTCGTATGGCTATCTCAAATACCTCCATCAGAGGGGAACCGAACCGATCTGGGCCCGACACATCGAACCAACAGATCAAAAGCTATGTACCAATAGATCGAAACGAAAAGATCAAAAACGAGATCAAGAGCGGGGAGTTGTTCCTCCCCGGCTCCCAGGTATCATCGAGAAAAAAGAGTGAAAGTGTAACCAAAGTATCCAAGCGGCCCTCCACAAACTCCGTACAAATAGGAAACAATGCAATGCTGTCTTGATCCAGGGGTATTTTCTTTTCTTCTTTCGATGCCAAGGTGAGAAACAACAAGAAGGATCAAGGGAGGTGAACGCCAACAATCAACCATCATGATAACAAGCGTATCATAAAAAGCCCACAAATACCACCCAAAACGAGAGCGATGTATCATAGATAAGAACAAAGAAAAAAAAAGTAAAGAGAAACATATTACTAATAAAACAGAATCAACGTTTCCGACATCCAACAAAACCTCACGGAGCGAGTTGGCGGAAACCTGTCCAAGAAGGCAACTCCGGCACACTGGCCATTATCCAGCGGGCAATCATCCGGGTATTATCCACAAATCCAGGAAAGAATCCAAATGAAAGAAATTAAGGCACATGTTCAAAAAACCTGCTCTCCAAGGCTTTCTGCGCCGTGAAATAATACACTTGTCGCTTCAGAAATGCAAGGCGATGTAACCCAGAAATAGTCGAAGGAATGTTTAGGTGCATCCCTGGGCAATCGAAAGGTATTGCCGTTAAATCATAAACCTGCGTTAAATAATTTTTGAAGGGACCACTGCTTAGTAGGCAGGGACCGGGATAGGTTGTGGGAAAGGCATCAGCAGCGGCTCAACGAAGTCACTGCACGTGACCGAGTCCGTTGTCGCGAAGATGTTCTTGCAATCGGCCTCGCAGTCCAGTCCCACGGAAGACATCGACGAGACACTGTCTACGTCGGGGTAGCCTTCCGTGAACGATGACGCATCCGACACCGCCGACTGCAACGAGTCGGAATAATGTGAGGAGCCAGAAGAGACGGAGGACTGCGAACCATAGACATCCGAGGGGATGTGGTGCACAGGGACCTGTGGGTTATTGACAAAGTCGACCGGCATTGGGCCGTTGATGGAACCCCAGGGAGGAATGGTAAACTGCGGGCATTCCAGGATCATGGTGCGCAATTCCGGGATGGTGATCCTCTTTCTTGGGTCGCACTCGAAGATGCGACTCAAGATACAGATCATCTCATCGGTCAAAGGAAGAATAGACTTGAGGAAGTACGGATCCTTCAGGTAGGCCCGGAATGTGGAATCCTCGGGAGAGGCACGCTTCCAGGGGTTGCGGCCACAGGTCAGGTTGACCAAGATTACGCCCAGACTCCAGACATCATTGGGAGCGGATTCATACCATGACATTGGGCGGGGATTTGGTTGCTGGCATTCTTTATGTTGCAGACCACCTGTTAGCTACTGATCTCGGTCGATGAGGAAAGGGATGGGGGATCAAGGGAGGGGGGGGAAGGGGTGGTGGTACGTACCTGGTGACATGTAGAAAGTTGACCCGCAACCGAAATCCGATGTACAGGCATCCGTGGTAGCAAGGCCGAAGTCAGCTAACTTGACGGTCAACCCCTGGTCGGTCACCAGGATGTTTTCCGGCTTGAGATCCCGGTGGTAGATTCCAATGTTATGGCAGTATTGAACAGCATCCAGAATTTGAAGGAACACCCGCCTGACCAAGGGGTCATTATGCACAAAGTTGCCTTTCTCCGTGATACTGGAGAACAGGTCACCTTCGGGGCAGAACTCAATGACTACATAGGTGCAGTCGACGGAATCCATTATGCGGACCAAGGAAACCACATTGGGGTGTTGACTGGCCATATGGTGCAACTTGATCTCGCGCTGTTGAAACTTGAGCTGGCGAGGATCCAGTCCAGCTTTGTTGAGGGCCTTGACCGCATACATCACATTGGTATGGATGTCAATGGCCGTGTAGACGACACCGTAAGCACCTACTCCCAGGATTCCAATCAACTCCAGCCGGTTGGCCAAGAGCAGTCCCAAACGGTCTTCCGGCGCATAACAGCGGGTGATAGGCGGAGAGGGCGGAGGAGTGGGGAGCATTGGAGGGTACATGCTCAACGGAGATGGAGCAAGCATGAGGGCAGCGGGGGGTCAAGGGGACAAGATAAGGGTGATAAAGATGATCAAGTGGATCCCAGGAGACCAGAACGAGGGAACTCTCTCCGTCCGGATGGAAGAGAGGGTTTGATCAAAGGAAGTAAGGGATAGAAAGTCGGTGATCCGGGTTGAGAATGGTCCTTTAGAATCCAGTGGGGACGGGTTTAAACATCCAAAACCAGCATTTATATAGCACACGGAACAAGAAGAAGTCGCCTTAAGGATCCATGAAGGGAATGGAGACGCCTGTCAACGGGAAGAGTAATGCAGGTCCTATGGGGAAATCCAAGTGGCGAGGTTGATCCAGTTGTAGATCTTGATGTCTCTTTTTTTGGCAGTGGCCGTTGCAGTAGTAAGTAGACGTGGGTAGTTGTGGCAACGTTCGGGATGTTGCACAGCCCAGAGACTTTTCTTAGTTTTTTATAGTAATCAATGTCCAACACTCAGGAAGTTAGGTAGTCCAGCAAACCAGGGAGGTTGGTATTGGAGGCGGACCGTGGTGGCCAACGGATAGATATAATGTGGCCGACAAGTACCGACCGTCTTGTATTATGTAGGGGTGTAGTTGCAGATTGCGGTGGATGGATGGATGGATAGTTTTAAGGGGGGGGGGGGGGTGTTTGTCCGGGCTGAGTCAGAAAAGGGAATGAAACGCACGAGAACAGTGAACAAATCAAACTAAAACAAAAACGTAGACAGATAAAACGGTGAATATAGAGGGCAGGAACCGGGAGGGACAGAAGAGGGAGAGGAGGTAGAGAGAGAGAGAGAGAGAGAGAGAGAGAGAGAGAGAGTGAGTGGGGAGGGAGAGCGAGAAGAAGTAAGTATGAAGACAAGAGGACAATAGCGATAAGGAGCGAGTGAGAGGGAGCGGAGTGTGTAGGGGAAATGGGAAAATCCCAATAAAAATAAAAGAGGAAGAATAATAATAATTTCAAAATGCAAAATTAAAAACAAAAAAAATATTTATTTATTTATTTTTAAAACCAAGCGATTTTATTTTATTTTCGTAGGACTGATTTTATTTTAATTATTTTTAATACTCGATCCCCCTCCCCCAAAGGCTAAAAATCAGTCAGCAAGAAGAAATTAAATACGTGGGCGAAAGAAACACTCGTGGGCCATTCGAGTTTGGTCCAGAGTGGCCACAACAACCACTACAACCACCACCACCACCACCACCACCACCTGTCGAAAATTACCTCAGACTAGTTTCGCCTCATAAGAAGAGGAAGTCGAATCAGAAACAGGAAACCGCCGGCCACTCATGATTCGGAACGAATCAACCATCCCTTTGCCCCCCCTTTTATGTAACTTCTCCGTTACATGTTAAGCATGCAAGATGGACGGATGACGCTGATTGGGAACGACGGCGACCCACGGAGAGGGGCTAGCAAGATGTATGATGCGAAGACTAGTGAGAGGGTTCGGCTACAAATAGGAAAGGAGGGGAACGGACCATCTCCACCGACAAGGCCGGGGCCCTTTCATGCATCCAACCAACGACCGAAGGCGAGACACTGATGGATTGGAACGCTGGTTCTGGGGCGTGTGTGGGCGAAGAGACTCTCTCTCTCTCTCTCCATCATCTCCATCTCCCATCTTCCGAGCTCCTCTCGCTCCGGAAGCATCCATCAAAAGTTTCATTAACCCCTTCCGACACGAACGAACCATATTACGGAACTATACGGAGTAGATAACTATACCTGACTCAGATCGTAATCACCGACGCAAATGATCGAGACAAAAAGGAGACCAGATGTGATTAGACTAATTAATGATATGCCCACAGTGGATCTCTTGGATGAGTCAACCCTACATGAAATCCTGCCGACAGACATACATATGTACATCTGGGGTGGAGGAGAATACTAGAAGCCAAAAAAAAATAAAAAAAGAAAAAGGGAAATTTTCTACAGTTTACCATTTTACCAAGTGTTGCCTTGTCGGTCACAAGGCAATGAAGTTAAGAATTTCGAAGGTATGGAAGGCAACGGTAAGACTAGTTTGTTACCCAGTGGCCCCAGTGGCTGTACTCTTGATCGACTGCGGTAAGAGCTGTTGGCATACTAGCATACTAGCATACTTGGTGAAGAGGAGCAGCCGTAATGGTGATTTGCTGCCTGGGAATGGGGACCACCACTTTACGTAGCGGAGCCGTTCTTTTTTGCCAGTGTGATGGAATGGTGGGGTTTTTCTGCTTCGTCAGGATTCCGGCCTAAGCCATGAATCACTTGGTTAGGTACGTAGTAGAGCGAGGCGGTGTGGGAGGGAAAGTGTGACAGGCCTGTCGCGCTTGCAGATTCGGTTTTTTGCTCAATCGCTGGTCCGAGCGCATTGGCTGAACCCGGAAGGGGATGGAAGATGAATCCGCCGGGAGCACGCCCTGATTGGAAAGTGTCACCTGGACCTGAAGGCGGCAAATTTGGATTGTCTCATTTGATTTGGGAGTTCGACGATGGGGTCGTCCAAGGTTCAATCGTCTGGTCTTCTTTTTCTGGACGGTCGAGATTCCGATCTGACGGAAGAACTTCCATCCTTCCCTTCCCCCCCCCCACACACAACCTCGCCAACCCCCCTTTTCGGGACAATTTATGATTTCATGGGAGAACAAAGCCATGAAACTCTGTTTACTGAACCGGTGGTCATAGTGAGAACAGTGACAATGAGGCTGGGAGGCGCCCGCCGTGACCCACCGCCTTTGGACTCTATTGATGAGGAACATGGACGAAACGGTTTGTTTTGCCTCACTGACCGACTCAATGAAAGCCAAAAACGATGTGCAACCCGAAGAAACCACCCACGGATGGGGTACGACGATGGAACCCATAGGGTACCTCGACAGCCTGTTAACCTTCCTTTCCCGGTAGCCTGTCATCCGGGAGCCTATTCATTCTCAGTGCCAAACGAGACGAGAGAGAGAGGAGAGCGAGAACGAGGGAAAACGACACAGATTGCCAGCTCATCTCATGGGCTCCACTACCGAAAGTAACTTGCTCAAGATGGATAACTCTCAATCTAGACCTCGGGGAAGGGGGAAGGGTCCCAGATTGATCGATAGCCTCGAACACAACAAACACCCGTCCGTCACCTATCAAGCCCTCCCAGGCAATGACAGGGCCAGCAATCCGGACGGGAAAGGTTGGTCAGGGGGAGGGGGGGTTCGACCAGAGGACCGTTGGACTAATGACCTGTAATCGTCCAGAAACGGTAGTCTCTCGAACATGGGTTGGAAATTGGAGCTTGAATTCTAACTCGCACTTAGATATGATGCTGACTTACACCGCGAGGCGTTTTTTGTTTTGCCTTTTCTCCCTTTCCCCCATGGACTAGTAAAAATATCAACCGAGAGGATCCCAACGCTACCAAGTATGTACAACTTACAAGTCACTCACTCTCTGTACAGTTTAACTGTGATAGCGGAACATTTCAAACTCCTCGTCCATCGACTCCACCTAGAATATTAAGTAGTTAGACACAACACACCGCTTGTCGCAGAAACCTTATACACCGATAATTAATGCCCCGTTTAGCATAAATTAGGCCCCTAAACCAGCAGTCCAATGGAGGGCGAGCAGGACGAGTAAGAAAGTCAAGAAGTGAGGCAAGTTCATCAGGCCCAATGACCGCGGATCCTCACCCACTTCGAGAACATCGAGTGACAGCCCGGGCAGCCGGTGATTGGCTGCTCTGCGCTGCCACGTTTACCGTTCCGAAAAAGTTCCAAGTTTCCTGTGGGCAGTGGGGATTGGTCGGTGAGATCCAGAAAGTAAGGCGGTCCGTGGCTGTTTCTGGTCGCGCGGCGGCTGCACGGGCCAGAAAAGCACACGCACTCGGCTGCTGCTAAGTACACTTCATCGAGGTTTCATATCAATCAATGGTCAACCTTGCCATGGTGGAACATCCCATCCCCGACTACATACTGACTTTCGGTTGTCTGGTCCACTCCATTCATGAGAACTACATGATAGACTGATGCATTCCTATATTGGATCTTGCTACGCTACTTGGCCAGAAAACTGACAGATCATCTCCTTCGATTGGCAACTCGGGAGCAATGAAGTCGAGGTCGATGATCCCTACTTCGACGCACTCGAGGCGGACCTGAAAATTCAGGAAGCCCACCTGGAAGCAACTTTGGAAAGCATCCCTGCTGGCACTAATGGATGAGTCGGAGATTTCTTCATTGGCTCGGCGGAACTTGATACTCGGTCCATGACGACGATGAGAATCAAAATCAGAATCCGAATTAAAATTAATAATGATCCTTCTCAAGTGCTCCGGCTCCAGATCTCATACTTGGTAACAACTAACCAAATGAATATTCTAATAATAAATCCCCCGATCCCAAATCTCGGCAGACATGAACATCCAAATCAAAACATACTCCGTCGTAACAAAAATAAATAAGGAAAATAAAAAACAGATCGCCTCCACAGTAACACCGCACCGAACCCCCCGAGAAACAAAAAAGGATTCCTTTTAAGATTACGATCATCGTCCGTAGACACCATTGTGCGAAACTGACTTGCATTCTGTACCCCAGACACAATAAGAGCAGTCTTAAGAACGGGTCCCAATCCAGGGTCCCCCCTCCGCAAGGGGGGCCAAAGAAAAGAGAAGAAAGCCCGAAAATACACTGTATATATGAATCTGCATTCCCGGTCTGATAGGTCTGCAACTATTGTTGCTTATCCTTCTGACCTATACTCTTAACGGTCAACGGATGAAGACCGAAGAGATCGGGGGATCCTGCAATGATGAAGTCATACCGACTGCGATGACCTTCGTTCCTTTACTGGTCCCCTCGTCATACAGACAGGCTCATTCTTGAAATGAGAGAAGGAGATTCAAGGGATAGACGTGTAACATGGACGCCGCCTCAACTGGGAGTGGCTGACATCATTCTGGACGGCTTTCTTGCATGATGATTTGAGTCGCTCGCCCTTTCCTTTTCTCCGCAACTATTGTTTGCCTCGTTGTGCCTCGCGTGGATGGCGGAGCGAGACTCGTGGTGGTGGAGGAATGGAGGGATGGGATAATCCATACCGACCCTATCACCGTCTCACATTCACTTCGGATCCTTGCATATAGACTCCCACAATAACAATGACAACAAAGACCAACCCCCTCCCTTCGTCAGCGACGATGGATCGGGGATCAGGATCGTCTTTGCATCATCCATGGGGCCAGACAGCCTGATGTTTGCCACCACTAGAGAGGTGTTGGCCGGGACAAGGCAAATCCCTGCTCCACCCGGCAATCAGATAAGTGGCAACTTCGCCCGATAGACACGGGGAACGGTGGTATATTCCCATTGAATTAGAGTAGACACAAGTATACTACGATGACATTATACTATATACAAGGAACGGTGAGTCGGAGCTCCACTCCAGGCAACGAACTAAGCCTTCGGCCGCAAAATGAATGGATGCTTCAGAGCCTCAGCCGGCGTGCACCGCTTCTCCGGGTTGAGACTCAAACAGCGATCCAGCAGATCCACAAATAGTGCCAGCTCCTTTGCCTCGCTGTCCGTCATTCCGCGAGTACCTTTGCCCATCAGCCTCGTTTTCAGATCCCGAGTGGGCTTCTTGAAGTCAACCACCCGCGTGACCAGACGCCCTGTGATCTTGTCTTCTTCGGTGCTGTGGAAATTCAACATGTCGTCAAAATGCATGTGCGTCAGCGATCCCTTTCGCAGAAGCTTGGGCGGGTATTTGCCCCGACATTCCATGATCGACCGTAGCATCTGATTGTTATTCCGCCCCGTAAACAAAATCTTGCCCGTGTACAACTCGAATAGCGTACAGCCAATGGACCATACGTCAATGGCCTGATCGTAGGGAATACCCAGGATGATCTCGGGGGCTCTGTAGAACCGACTCACAAGGTACGGTGTAATCTCGTTCTCCGTAGTCGAGGATGCAGAGCCCAAGTCACAAACCTTGAGAATGTTTCGCTGTTCGTTGACCAGCAGATTGTCGGGTTTCAAGTCCGCATGGAGGATATTACACTTCCGAAGCAAACTCAGTCCGAGGAAGATCTGCTGTGCGTACGCCCGAATCGCCATTAGATTCAGCCCAACGTCTCGTCCAAATTTCTTCAACACCTCACGTAAGTTCATGCTGAGATTCTCAAAAACCATGCAGAGATGTCCCTTGTGATCGAAATGGCGCTCGAACTTGATAATGTGCTTCTTATCATCGGGGTCGGCTTCATGAAGCTGTTCCAAAATGCCAATTTCCTTCATACCTGCCTTCCTCATGGTGTCGTTCTGTCGAATAATCTTGACTGCAACCAGCTTACCGGTTTTCGAGTCGGTCGCGCGTACGACCGATGAGAACATTCCCTTGCCGAGGCTCTGCTGTACATGATATCGCCCGTTGATCAACTCACCAAGGCGCACATTGTAGTATCCTTCCGGATCATCCCAGTTGTCCATCATGCTGATATCCAGCTCTTGTGGCTGAGGCACGGCTGGCATGGCCGAAGCGTGCGCTGGCTGTGCTGGGTCTTGTGATTCTTCGGCAAACATGTCATCATCGTCCTCTGCAAACATGTCGTATGGATCCTTCGCCTTGGGCTGTTCTTGCTGCACTGGAATAGCATCGGGGATTAGAACATCTTGTTTGGTGGTCTGTGTCTCGTCGTATGACGCCGCAGAAACGTCCGCACTTGTGTGTCTTTCCCTCTCAGCTTTCATGTCAAGGGTGGGGTCATAGTCCGCTGCAGAAGGTTCATCTTTATCAGTTCCATCCACGGGGGCATCATCATTAAGCAAATCAGTATCGTTGCCAATCTTGAAGTCGGAGAACGCCTCTCCAGTGCTGTCATTTGGTGTTTCGGAAGCTGACAGCTGCGAGTCTACAAAAGAAATCTCGTATTAGTTCGACAATGCTTTAGGGCACCTCGGTGGAACACAGGCGAAACTCCACATACCGGACGCTGCATTATTTGGTGCAACTGGCTCGCTGTTAGGTGTAGACGAGCCCCCATCGCCTGCGATATGGAGTGCCTGTAAACGTAAAGGCGTAGCCTGGCCTCTATACTTAGCTTTAATAGCTTCACGCCGTTTCCGACGAGCCTCCATTTGAGTTGCTTCGTCAACCGGCTCGGCCGGTTGAGGCTCTTCGTGGGTTTCTTGCACCGTTGCGTTTGTGCTAACGATCAGTCAGAAATACTCTGCATACACAGCAAACAGTGACAGCATACCTTTCTTCAGTAAGCGACATGGTATCTTCAGAACCTTGCTGCACCTGATTCGTTCGAGTTTCAGTATCACCTTTGGAATCTCGAGCGACGGGTGTTTGCCCTCGTTCGCTCACTAACTGTTCAGTAGACGACCTTCTTTTAGCATCCCTGGAAGCTACACTTTCCTCCCTAGGGGTTTCCCACTCGTCGCCCGAGTATTGCCTAGGTTTCCGGACTTCGCGGTACGGTGGTGTTCGGCTTCGAGTACGAGGGCGCTTATCCCGGCGTCGGTCATACTCATCACTATATCGAAGACCTCCACCGTAATCCTCCTCCCGATCATAGTCGTGATAGGGTCTTGGCCGTCTATGGGAGGAACCACGGTTATGGTACCGGTCATCGTATGGATATCCGCCGCGTCGCGAGATGTCGTTCCGGAACCGTCGATCATCATAATCGTCGTCAAGTCGACGCTTATGTCCTCTGTAGCTTCGGTAGGGAGAGCGGGAACGGGAACACGATCTCGTCCTCGATCTCCGGCGACGAGACGATCTGCTGCTTAGAGATGCTGGAGATCTGGGCGCCGGTGATGTACTGGCTCTGGTGGGACGGTCAACGCTGTTGCCATTAAGAGGAATTTGCGACGTAGTTGCCTTCGTCTCTGAACCTGATTCGATGATCTCACCCTCAGAAGGGGTCGATGGAGACCTCGACCGACGTGAAGCCATGATGCGACAGGTCCTCCACTTGACGTATACAAGACAAAAGACCAGAGGTGTGATTTGTATGTAGTACGACTGGCCTTTAGAGCAGCTTTAAAGACAAGAAGAATGATCCTCGGTTAGCAAGATCGCTTCCGATGATGAAGTTTGGGGGGAGTGTATTGAGAAAGTCCAACCGGCTAGAGATGCCACGAGCCCTTGCCAACTTCGACTACAGTCCCGAATTGAACATGAGTCTTCTCCAGGAAGCTATTTTGTGTGGGCGTGAAATGATGACCTTGACGCCAAAACGAATAGATTAAAAAACCAAAGCCGAATGACACGATATCGGGATGATAGGTCGAGACGAGAGATGACTCGACGCGGTGCTTTCCCGGTCACTTTATCAAGAAGTTGATGAAGGCGGTGTCAAGGAGGAGATTTTGCGCCTAACTCCATCCAGCCCTAGCGCCACCCCGCAGATGGCGGCAACAAGATAAGCTGTGTTTCGCGCCATCAATTTTTTTCTTTTCCCCCCTCCTTTTGTTTCCACTCTCGATCAGCCACGCTGTTTTTCGCTTGTCGGTCGCTTTTACACCTTACGATCTATATCATTAAATAAAAATGGGCGGTGCAAGTAGAGAAGGTATGTCACGCATCTGCTATCATATACTGGGCGTCTGTTGACTTAGAACTCTCAGGTGGCAAGGTCAAGCCTTTGAAGTCTGCCAAGAAGGAAAAGAAGGAGCTCGATGACGATGATCTTGCATTCAAGGAAAGACAGAAGGCTGGTATGGATGCCCAATTCTATCGCCTAAATTTCGCTTGTCCATACTGATCGTCTTCACTCCAACCAGAGGCCAAGGCCAAGAAGGATATGATGGACAAGGCCAAGGGCAAGGGCCCATTGAACACAGGTGCTCAGGGCATCAAGAAGTCGGGAAAGAAATAAGTCTCTCTTGAGGACGGCACAACGCTATTTTCACGATATACAACGAGCTACGAGCTACGAGCGCAAAGGTGGAGGGTTTGCCATATGAGCCTCATCGCTATTTGCAGTATCTGAAAAAAACTCATATATTGTTATTCTCAATTTCAATATACCTCACCGAAGCCAAAACCAAACAGGGTCAATACTGCCTACTTGGTCGACTCGGCACAGGCTCGTTCATTAACAGAACCGACCAAACCATGAGGTTCCAATTACAACTCAACTCGTGACCTTGTTGGTGTTCTTTGAATACCGCATAGTAACTGCTGCTCATGCGCCGTTTGTATCATTAGACTAATGTTCAAGATGCGAATTGGCTTTTTTTGTAAAACGCTCATTTAGGGTATACACAACGCTAGAAGGGGTATGGCTTGGCCGATAGATCTTGAATAACAGGAAAAGACAACTCAGCGCAGAGAGGGAGAGAAAGGAAGGAAGATGTCAACAAATTAAAAAGTATCTAAAAGAGAAATATGTCGATGAGAATGAGGGAAAATAAAAGAAGAAGGGAAAGAATGTAGAAGAGCTAGAGAACCGCCCTTCAGCTGGTCACTCGTTTAACCCATAAACCGCTGCTGCCACCATAGCATTCCTGTTCGTCACGCTTCCTCCATGCTCGGAATAGTTTCATGCCAATCTCGTGTTCTTCTTTATTGATATCAGCCAGCTCGTTGTTCAAGCTGGCAACCGTTTTCTTGACCTCGTCCCTTGCAGCCAGATCGTAAGCAATGGGACTGGGCTGGATGACTTGCGTCAACTCGTAAATCATAGTATTGATGCTTGCTTTGCGGCGTGCAAGGTAGTCTCTCCTTGCTTCCAACGTTTCGATGCGATTTTGGGTTTGTTGCGCTGGGGTACAAGGCAAAAGTTCGTTCGTTTCTTGAGACGGAGTGGGCTTGCGCGATGGTTTCTTCCCTGGAGCTACCGCGCTGGGAACGGGACGTTTTCTGGACATTATGGAAGGTTGATACTCGGTAGACTGGGAAGCAGCGTCGATACTCCCTCGTGGACTGCCTGTCGCGGTTGAACTGCCTGCTTCTGTGGGCTCGTAGGTAGTTACACTGAAACGGCTCGATGGTAGACCGAAGTCATCTTCGTTGGTGAGCTTTAAGTCAGCAAGGGTACTGGTGAAATCAGGCTCCGGTAGATTGACGCGTGGCGGAGTACGGCTGCTTGCGCTAGTCGCAGGAGGGGTCGGCTCCTCAAACACTGTTCGGTAAATATTCTTGCTTGGCGCATGCATCTCTGGAACCTTCGTGTTTGCCTCACCACTCGAGACAGTCGAGACGACGGAAGGAAAACTCCCAAGGTATGCGCCACTGGGCGATGGGCTCTCTCGACCTCTTAACTTAGAGAGGCTCCTCGACAAGTGCACACGAGATGATGATCTGGCTCTTGGCTTTTCCTGCAAAGGTTCCACTATCGGAGATCGTCCACTCGCACCTTTCCAAGGCACTCGCGTGTTGGGCGGGAGGAAGAGGTCACTTTCTTTTGGCCGGCTACGGGCTCCTGAAAGCTTTCTTTTCTGCTCCCTGCCCCAGTTGAGAACGTCCGAACTCCGAGACTCTATAGGTCTAGCGTCGGAGGATATGTGCGTTTCGAACGTGCATCCAGGAGCCGCATGCGCAAATGTATCTATCGGCTCACGGGAGAGAGTGTCCCATCCGGTAGCAGGTCGCGTGAAAGAAGGAGTGGGATCTTCTTGATTCTCCGTGTGCTTGCGCAAAACCGGTATGTGGCTGGTGAATGTCTTCTCCGTCTGGCCGCCCCCGAAGTACTGCTCGAATTCGTCCTCTAGGGATGAGACTCGAGAGCTGCCTAAACTAGCAGGTCCATGGCCAAGGAAAACCGGCGAGTCAGGAGGTGAGATTGACTGGCTGTCCGTTCGACCGGGAATGCCCGATTCCTGAGGGAGGAATTGCGTTAAACTGATCGAGGGTTTACGTCGGCTGTCCGCCATAGTATCTTGCGAATATGGGCCTGCCATCCCAACCGTGTCCGGCCGACGCGGGTGTGAAGAGTTCCTAAAACGGGTTAGAGAACGCAGAGCTGTGCTAGTTCCTAGCTGGTACATACTTCGGCGGGGTTGGCAAAGTTTTTGCATGATATTTGTTGCTCTCTTTGTGTACACCAGAAACAAGAGGAAATGACTGGTATTCATTATCATCCAAGGTCTTGCCGACCAAAGTAGGAGTTCCAATTACCGGCTTCTTCGACCGATGGAAATTCGATGAAACCTTCAACCACATTTTGATCTAAGACACCGCGATCGATCTTCCGGCGGCTAGGGATAGCGATGATCATCAGTGGATACAGCGATGATGATGCAAGGGCGCAGTGACATACCTCAAATACCTTAATTTGTCCCAAGATGATCGGAAAAGAAGAGTAGGGGGTAAGAAGAAAAAAAGGTCCAAAATGTCGAAAGTAGAATGTTGAACGTTAAAGGAGGAGGATGAAGAAGAAAATGATCCCTGTCACGAACAGGCTGGTCTGATTTTCAATGTGGATTGCTGCAAAGACATGCCAGCATGTCATTCAACAATTAGAAGAGGAAAAGTTGGCCAATCCTGGTTCGGTATGCACGGCAACAAAGGGAAGGTTTGGCTGACAGGCACTCAAATGCGACACGGATAAAACCGCTCAGTTAGTCAAAGAGATTTAAAAGAGGGAAAAGAAACTCCGACAAAGAATGGAAGCAAAGAAGATTCAAGAAATGACACAGTGCTCAACACGAGTGAAGGAACGAATGAACCATGGCAGAAAGAATGAATAACGATGACTATCAGGCTCGCCTGATTGAGGGAACAGCCAGAGGAAATGGAAGTCATGGCTTCGGAACAAGCACATGCCCTGGAAGGGTCCTGTTTCAGCGATTTGCAGTAATTCTGGTTGACTAACAGTTCGTGGTTTAGTCTCCCGTTAGTGAGGTTCATCAGGTACTATGATTAGTAGTCGAGGTTAGCTCCGTGACTCCATAACGATTATGATGATCTTCATCCAGACCATTGAACGCCCCCAAGTCGTCCGAGGAGTGGATTGTCCTCGGTCCTGGGCACTAAAAATAACAGGGAAATAAATTAAAAGGAGGAGAAATCCCGTTTTCTCGGGTGTCTGTGCTACGGAACTCGAAAAAGATTTGACATCTACAACAAGCCTGTGGAGTTGGATTAAAGATCCGTGAGGAACCTTCGGCTAAACCATGGATGAGTCGATGGCCTGAACCCTCAGGCTGCAGAAGAGACTGCAGCTGGAAAGGGTTCACGTGCGGTAAGTAATACCGCTGTCAGCATCGGCTTATATCTCCGCATTGGGCTGGGCACGGAGCTCCGTGAATTTTACATACTGTACAGTAAGTTCAAGGAATACCCAACGCCGTCTTCCGTCATCTCCAACTGGACTTTACCTCCGTCAGCTTCATCCTCCACGGCAACTCCTCCTTCTGTCAACTAAAACCACCGATCTTTCTCACAAACAACTATAACCATGTCTTCTCCACGTATGTGTCTTGAGATATCATCGGCTAAACACATCCACCCATAATCCATACTAACACGATCTCCAGAAGACGGAGCAGTCCCGCCGCCCGCCGAAGTGTCAGTATCCCCAACGCCAACGCAAAGAACGAGTCTGGTCTCCACACGATCGGAAACTAACCCATATCCTCTTTAGTATGTCAATCGCATCGCCGATTAACCTGCTCCTCCTCTCCCTCTTCGCCGTTCTAGTGTACCTGCAATTCCGACCAAAAGCGCCCGTAACTCTTCCCAAGGGTCCTGCGCCCATCGTCTTCCGCACGTTCACCCCCACCACTCTGCTCGAATTTAACGGTACCGATGGAAAACCTGTCTATCTAGCCGTCCGCGGTCGCGTTTTTGATGTATCCCCGGGCAGGAACTTCTACGGACCGGTATGCACTATCTTGTGCCCATTGGAATGACGATAACGATCACAGACAAAACTAACTCACTCTAATATAGGGTGGCCCCTACGAGAACTTCGCCGGCCGAGACGCATCCCGTGGATTGGCTTGCCAGAGCTTCGACGAGGAGATGCTTACTAAGGACCTGACGGCTCCTCTGGATGACCTTAAAGGTCTTGATGCGGATGCGTTGGAAAACCTCCAGTCCTGGGAGGAGCGCTTTTTGGAGAAGTACTTGGTTGTGGGTAAATTGGTTGCTGAAGGCGATCCGGAGGCCCCGAAGGCATAATTGCCGTGCGATCACCCACCACGGATGGTACCGCATATTGATGATGGAATGCAGGGTGGAAGCTTCTACGAGGTCGGAAGTACCTTGATGGAAAATGTAGCATTTGGTATTCTCAAAAAGCGATGCGAGTGCTTTGTTGGTTTCGCACGAGACATGATTCGATTGACGCTCGAGTGTGAGCCGCATATATTGGAAATTTTTAGGTCATAATAAATGCCATCGTATTATAAGTACGTATGTCAAATCTGCTACCACCACAATGTATAACACCCAGAGGCGTAGCAGGAAGTGATATTGCCAATACAAAGTTTTGCAGTTGAGCAGCACGATCACTGTAATTACCATTCCATTTTCAAAATGAACCAAGAGAGAACGACAAAGAATCAAAAGGTACTGTTACAAGTCATCAAATCGTGGCCGAGATTAAGAACTGCCTGGAATTTCACAAGTTCACAGTTCCGCTCGCAATTCCTCCGCAGACTCCGCAGCCTTCTCTTGCGCCTTCTCAGCAGCCCGCTGACCCTGAGCCCGGCCACTGGCCGCTCCGATCTTCAACTGTTCCAGAAGCCAGTTGGTAGCATCTTGGATTTTGGCATAGATTGTTCCTTGCGGAGTGGTAGTGCCGTATCTGAAGTACTCGGCGTTGCGACGTACTGCAGCGCGTAGTTCGTTGGGGCTAGAGCTTGATAGACCGGAATACCATAGGAGTCAAGGTAAGCCTTAAGCTCAGAGTGAGACCAGGTGTCGAAGGTGGAAGACTTGGCAGCGTCAGTAGCCTGCGCCATATATGACGTAGCTGATGCCAAGTTTGCTCCTCCAGCCTTAGAGGCTTTGGCATAAGCATCTTGAGCTTGTTTCACAAGCTCATCCCGAGTCAGATCCGCACGGTGCGCTGCCTTGGCGTTCATAGAAGACAAGTATTTCCTTCACTTGAGGTCAGAATAAGAGTTAATGATTGGCCATACGAAACGTTGACTTACTTCAAGTGCTCAGTATCCCAGGTGTCGAAAGTCCAAGCGGTCCAGCCAATGGCTGCTTTGTGCTTGTGAAGTCTAACCTTTGCAAGAAGCTCATCACGCTTGTTACTCTGCGGAACAGGGACGCCTCGTGCATCCAAAAAGGCCTTGAGACGGGAGTCGGACCAGGTCGCGACAGCAGCATCAAAGGCCTCCTCCCCCTTAAGCTGTGCGACATCGGTTGCTTGGGCGTACTCGTTGCCAGCCTTGGTAGTAGCAGCACCATATAGTTCTGATGCCGTTGAGGTAGCACTCTGGGATGCAGTAGAAGCTGCAGAAGAGGCCTGACTAACCAGGGAGGCGCGGTGCTTTCTGGCCAGTGCGACCAGCTCGTTACGCTTAGAGCCTTGTGGCACCCTGACATTATGTTCATCGAGGAACTTCTTCAAGTCCGAGTCAGACCACGCATTGAATAGCGCTTCACTCAGAGTAGCCTGAGCGGCATCTGCGGATTTAGAAGCAGAAGCAGCGAGGTTTCGTGCTTGTAGACTGGCCAGTCGAGCGTTGCGGCGCACCGTTGCAATTAGCTTGTCACGGGTTGTAGGCTGAGGCACCGGCCAGCCACGCTCATCAAGCCATTCTTTCAGATCGGACTCAGTCCACTGCTCGTAGACCCAGTTACCAGGATAAGAAGCAGCCTCCCCGAGTCTTTTGGCAATTGCTTCGTAGTTTTCACGGGCCGCCTTGAGCAGTACATCGCGCTTTCGGGGCTGAGGAGCAGGGATACCATGCCGATCAAGGAAAGCTTTCAGATGAGAATCAGACCAGCTATTTGCATCTCTTTAGTGACGTGCATAGGAATGAGCATCTCTGTTCTTGACTTACGAATCAAAGATCCAGTCCTTGGCATGATGCCATTGATCGGTAGCCTGGTCCGCTGCTTGTCCCAAGGGCTTTTGAACTTTCGCGTTCCAATTTACCTTAACAGCGTTTTCGAGGTCTTTGCGATCGGCAGGGGAAGGATACGGAATGTCTATACCTCATGTTAGTTTCGTGCGGTGTATTTAAGACATTTTCATTAGACAGGTCGTACCATGGTCGGAGAGCCATCGCTCCAGTTCTGTTTCATGCCATTTGTCGTACACTAGAGTAGTCCTTTTGTCAGCATATGCTTTGGTCTTTAGGAAGCATATAGTTGGTTGCATACCAGCTTTGCTGAACCACGAGTGTGCCCCAACCGCCTCCACGGTTGCAAGGGCCAACACCAGACCCGAAGCAAAATTTAGCTTCATAATCACTTTGTTACGAATGTTTGGCGTGTCCTAATTGAATGATCTAGAGTCACTATCAACAGTCAGTCTCGCTCAGAGGATTTTGGGTTGAAATGAAGGACGTCAATCGAGGACAACTTACATAAGTCCTTGCCAGGGTAGATGGGATCGAAAACAAAAGAATATGTGAGGAAGTGTAGTATTTATTTATTAGGAGTGATGAAAGGACCAAAGATGATTGCCGAGTGACGTAGTTGTTTGCACAATCGGCCTGCGTGTGGTTACTGGCGTCATCGACTGGGTCAACCTTGGTCGCGCATCTCTTCGACGACTCGAGACCGTTTGCTCAGCTGTTGTGGATCTGCCATGGTTTTCACTGGCTGATCAAACATCTAAGTGCAGTGAATGTAGTTCAATCTCGTAACTGTACATAGTTGGATTGTAACCTCTTGACGGTGGAAGCTCCCAACAGATAAGAATGCCAGTCTAACCATTTGTGGTTTAGCTCGGGTGTTGCCTCTTTGGGCCATGCGGAGAACATGAGGTGAATCGACTTGAGACTTAAGACAACTCGTACTGAATATTTACATCTCCGTACCGTACAGAACAAACAGTACATACAGCACTTTATCGCCTATCAGGAGGTTCGTAGACCGAGTGACAAGTCATCTCTCTCTCTTCCCCAACGCATCCACTTAACATCATTTGACTACAAATAACCTAAATTTAAGGACACCGCTTCAGACATCCTTACGTGAGATGGCTCTTCTTTAGACCCAACAGTCTGCACCTCGCTGGCAAATTGCCGAGGAACTCACCATAGTTACCCTCGATTACAGGGCTTGGCCTCGGATGCTCCTGGTCAGCTGTTCATCACTTGTCTTGATGATCGCAAGTCGACCCGTTACTCCTTAATCAATCAATCAATCGCCATTATCAAATACCCGGTAGAGGATTATTAGACACGACGTGTTCCGTGTGCTTTACAAAACGCCGGAATGGATCTTCTGTCCAGCGCGCAATGCAAGCATCTGGTCTCTCCAGACTATATAAACTTCATCCTATCAATGTACAGCTTCCTCGTCTAACACCATCGAAAGACTCCTTAAGGTGTATGCTAAAGTGAAACAGCTTGATCTTATTCGGTATACTGTTATCCTACCTTCCTCAGCATTACCGAATCATCTCCCTAAAGACTTCCTACGGCATCTCACCGTATTTTGTCTTATTGGGCACAATTTCTGGTTCGTCGTCTTTAGCAAACGTGGTATCCCAACAGCAAAGTCTACAGGATGCTTCCTGTTGCAGTGAAGTCAACGGCCTGGCTTGTTTCGCAGGATTGCTAGGCATCCTCCAGATTGGAACACAGTGCCTCTGCTTCTTTATCATGTAAGCGACTGATCCACGCTCTAACAAGCGACTGCCTTCTAACTACTATACAGCCTATTCTTATACATCCTTTATTTCCCTCGAGATGTACAGTCGTCATCGTCAACCTCCAAGTCAAGACCGCAAGGCCCAACATACCGGACCGCCCTGATCGTAGGCGCCGTCTGTATTCTACACATCTCCGTAATGCTTATTGCCACTATCACCATTGGACTCAAACGACCCGCCTCTCTGCAGTCTTGGTCCAACTTCTGCGGCATCTTAGCCGCGGTCCTTTCCTCAATTCAATATTTCCCTCAGATCTACACTACCGTCAAACTGCGCTGTGTCGGCAGTCTGAGCATACCCATGATGTGTATACAGACACCGGGTGGCTTTGTTTGGGCTGCCAGTCTTGCGGCTAGATTAGGTCCGAAGGGATGGAGTACATGGGGTGTTTTGCTTATCACTGCGACTTTACAGGGTCTGCTACTCGTACTGAGCGTTTTCTTCGAGTACCTGGGGCCGAACAAGGGACACAGTCATGGGGGGGACGGCCCAGTGGAGAATGATGTGCACGATGAGCAAGAGTCGCGTCCCTCCGAAGAGACTCCCCTTCTTCAGAACCAATGATCGGCTCCAGTATGAGAGTGATTGGATAACTCTCATACGATTGCTGCCCGTGTTTCGATTCTTGGATATTGGCCCTTTAGATCTTCATTCTTCAACGAGGAATGTAAATATATATGCGGCTTGGAGCCTCGGGTACGATGCGATAGACCTTTCCTTTGCTTGGAATTGAGGCAACTCGTCCACTGTACTGTTGGAACGACAACGGGAAGACAACAAGACAGGACGCAGGGCAAAAGCCCAGATAGACGATGTGATATAGTTTCAAGTCTAGCCAGTGTATAACAGGAGAGTAACGTCCAATACCCACACTACTACCCCGCAACTAGGAAATCGAAGCAAGTCATTCTCGCAGCAGAAGAAGTAGCAGCAGAGCTGTTATCCTCTCATAATCATAATATTCATAAGCTGGATCCCCGCCCAGAACCTAACCTACAACATCGGCCTCCAAGATTCCGCACTTAACCGAAAACCAGACGGAAGATGTCGTTGAAAACGTAGTAGCTTCCACTTCCGTCTGGCGAAAGCTGGAAAGTCTGGGAGAATTTCATGGGAGTCTCCTCCTCATCGACCTAAAAGCAAAAAGAAGGGGGATACTTTTAGCAACATTGATCCAAACCCAACTGTCCGTAGATTTGGGGGGGGGGGGGGAACCTACAAGTAGGATACCAGTCACCATGACAAGGATACCGCCATTCGCATTAGAAGGCTGGGAGTCAAGGGTGCTGACCTGGTGAGAGACCTTCTGGAAGGCAAGAGTCTGCAACGAGCGATTCCAGTTAGCATTGCTATTGACTACCAGCTCTGATGTGACTCACAGTCAACTTCTCAATGATATTGGAAGCGCCCAGGATGGAGTCGTTCTCGAAAGTGAGCATAGAATCATTACGCTGTTATCCCCGCAAAACGAAAGGAAAGGTTAGTTTTCCCTGCTCTTGCGTTCAATCCCCTGCGCATAGCGAAAGACATACGTAGAGACCAAGCAAGTTACCACGCTGGTTATCGAAGGTGTTGTAGTAGAACTCAACGAACTGCTCTATTTGTTGCAATTGGTGTTAGAAATAGTCATGCGATTTGTCTCATCCCGTTGTCCATGTTGATGGGTGGGAGTCATGGTCGTCGTTCAGCGCGTCTTTATCTGAGACGACGAGAGAAAGCGAAGGAATATCACTCACTAGCGACGGCTTGGAAGTCTAGACAGTTGAGGATCCATGTGTTAGCTTTGACTATCTTCCCATGTGCGTTGAATGCCTGCGCCCCTCATTTTGGAGGGGCCCATGAATTGAGGAGGGGCATTAGAAAGCAACCAGCAAAAGTAGGTTCGATGAATTCGTCGGGAGAGAAATAACCGTAGCGCAAGCATGACTTACCGGCCATTTTGACGGATTGTGTGATGCGATAAGACTGAGTATTAGAATCAAAGGGTATAACGCTGGGATCGGGGATAGAGAGAGGGGAGGAAAAGCCGGGTTTATATCAACATCGAAAGTATTTCAGGCATTGTGGGGCTCCGGAATACAGTTTGGGCCCAATCATCGTCGCTGCCTCAGGCAGGGCGCCCATGGCAACCAATGACGCCTCCGTGGTTGATTGCGACTGCCATGGATGCGGGATTTTGTTGCGCATGTTACTTTTAGTACTTACTACTACTAGTACCTACTAGTAGTATTGCGTCGAATAAAAAAGAATTCTCATATCTCTAGCGTTTTTAACACGGTGGACTAGAGGTGGTATCAAACCAAGTAGTTACTACTACCTAATACTACATACTGAAGATCGTATTCATGACAGGACATTTCACTCCGAATCGGAATCCGCAAACATATCTTCCGCCTTTGGTCGAGGTTTGCGAACTGGCCGCTGAGGCTCGGGCTGAGCTGAGGGTTCTGGCTGCTTCTCTGGCTGCTCTTTCGAACCACTGTCTTCCACAAGCGCGCTGTCTTCCTCCATAGGTTCACCATCCGCGACTTCCAGATCGCTGTCTTCCATTGGCTCTCCATCAAGATCGCTCATCGGCTCTCCGTCGAATTCTCCGCCGGGCGCAATATGTTCTTGATCAATATCCATACGACTAATCCTAGCTTCAGGAGGCCGACCTGGGTCAAATTTCTGTGTCGTTGTATCTTCTTCCACAGACTTCCAGCGGCTTTTACTCTTGGAGAATGCATTGGCGGCTCGTTCGGCTTCGGCCTTCTCTTTTTCTTCCCGGATTTCTTCTTCCGTGAGCGGCGGTTTCTCGAAAACTCCATAGAAATGTTCCTGGCTTGATTGCGGGAAGACACACCAGCCTTCCCACAGATGCAAAAGAGTTCCGATACTTCGTTTCCATTTCTCTGCTTTTAGGCGACCCCAACTGTAGTCTTTCTCCAATCTTCCAAGATGCTCGAAGATTTGATGCGCTTTTAACGATGACTCGAACAATTGCCGATACCGCCAAGCATGTCGTACACCGCTGGTGGCAGAAGACGAGAGGATATCGGAGATAAGATAGAGGCCCACCAACTTCGCGGAAGACGTATCTAAATTGCCCTTAGACAGAGAGCGAGCTTCCTCTGCATCGTTGGAGGCGTCTGCTGCCTGTTCTCGCCGAGCTGCACCCGTTTCCATTTCACGGTCAGGGTTAGCCCCTGTATAAGCAAATGGTTCCTTTATATTCGAGACAATCATCTCCACAACCTCTTCTGCCCCTGCCCCTGCATGTTCAATAGCAAAAGCAGTAACGCGCGCGACATCGCCTTTCCGTAGCTTCGCATGTGTCGTCGGGAGACGAGCGAGGAGGTGAGTTAATTTAGCCTTCTGGAGTGGATTCATATAGCCTAGCCCATCGTTACTGGCACCCACACCATCAGCGGGAGGTGCTCCACTATGTTGACGTCTCTCATCTTCCACATCAGAGAGGTCCTCATCAGAAGAGTCGTAATCCTCGTCAGAGACAAACTCATCCATCTGGGTAGTGTATTCAAACTTGATATTGTCTTCTGGGGGGGCCCAGTGAGCGCCACCTTCGAAGATCAATAATGAATTCCTAGGTTTTCCTCGTTGATTCCCCCTCGAGCAGCTGTTGGTAAGGACTTCCCATAACTTCCATCGGTAGAATACCCCACCGGCACTTCTTGCATCCCATATCCATGCCCATTTTTCTTCTCTTTGAACTTCTGGCCGACTCATGAGAAGTGCTTCGAATTCCGGACCATAGTTTAACAGGTTTTCCAGTGTTTTGTGTATCAGTCTCAATTGCTTCAGGTCTGCCGGCGCTTTCACTTCGACCTGGGTACTGGGGCCACTTCTGCCAAAAGATGGCCCGTACGAAGCCGGGGGCGCGAAACCACCGCGATGCAAACCGGGTGGTGGAGCACGATTTAATCTTCCTTGCACTTCAGGAGCAATGGACTTGGCGCCAAAAGGAAGAGAGCTTGTGGATGATAGGCCAACAGTTACTGGCATTGTCGAGCTGATGGCCGCGGAGGATAGGTGCCTCGAGATCGACAGGTAGTATCCCCATCCCAAGTATTTGTTCTGAAGCGCGCTGACTGTGCTGTCTATATCCGAGGCGGCAGACTCGTTTGCGAGCGTCACAATGGCGGACATCGATTTCCGATCCGATGGTTGACCAGAGGGACGCAGGAGCTTGACATTATCCACTGACAAAACTGACGGTATCAACGACTTAATCACAGACGGGGAGGTGCCAGGAGGTAGTGATGCCAAGTACAGCGTGGGCTTAGCTGCAGCACGCTCGGCCTCTTTCGTATCAACCGTTGTATCCTCCTCATCGTCCGAAGTGCGAAACACTGCGGCTGGCGAAGCTGTATTCTCGAAACCTAACACTCCATGCGAAAAATCCCGGTTTCTTTGTAACGGCTGGAACCCTTCATGAGTACGTTTTCGAGAAAGAGATGGCGGCGGTGGTCCTAAAGTTCCAGGCCCGCTCAGGCGCGGGCCTGAGCTGGTAAAATGCCGTTTTGCAGGGCCTCCCCCAAGTCCAGAACTCTTGGGGTTAAACCTGTTTAGCCTTCCATCTGCAGACGGTCGATCTGGCGCGGGGGAGTCATCTTCGAATGACTTCACAAAGTCTTCGTAAACAGCAGCGGTTTCAGCTCGTTCTCGGGCACGCTTGGCTTCGGCTTCGGCTTTCTGACGCTCGAATAGTGATTTCTTAGGGAGGGCCGAAAGTTTTGCAGAGACGTCTGGAAAGCCCTTAGGCTTCGAATCGTCGGTCATCGCGAGTCAGCCGCTACGCAGCGAATCTCTTGGTATAGCTCACGAGGACTATAGAGTTGTGGAGTGCTTAATGTTGGAGTTGCTGAAAGCTGTCGGGGCGGAGACGGGAAGTCTGTTGCAGCCTGAGGCAGCGAGTAACAATCAACCAACGAAGTACAGCTTGAGGTACTTGGTTTATGATTTACCCATTGCTTGTCAACTTCCCTCACGTTTTCTTTTTACCACGCTACAGGAATTGTTTGATTGCTAACAGCATTGCATACGACTAAGCACCTAGATAAACTGTGATGGCGTCCCAGGTACCAGCTTTACTACGATTCCTATCCCAAGATGCCAAGATACCTCTCGCAGCTGCTATGGGTAAGATTATGGAGCTTCAGAAAGCCGGCCTCACATCGTATGGATGATTCGCCTCCCCATCCCCAGTGAGGATGGTGTGTGACTAATATTACTTTAGTCCTGAGCAAATCTCCAAGTCAGAAATCAAGACTATCCAAGAGATCTTCAAAAACGATAAGTTGGCGAAGCGGGTGTGGAACGCAGCGAAGAGAGTTTCCAGGAAGCGCGAAGCTTCAACTGGGAGCACAGAATCTCCTCGAAAAAAGTCAAGAGGCTCTGATCAGAGAGATGATACCACCCCTTTTGACATAGAATGTGCACTCTCTCTTCCGACCACCTCTGTGACCGAAGACGAATTGTCAAAGGTTGTCCTACTGACGAATAGAGCACCTCTCGTGCTGGCTTTTGCCGTCTGTGTGCTGAAGCATACTATGCCAGAGCAGCCAATCTCTAGCAGACTTAGCCTCGCTCAGGCAGTTGTTAGCGCTAATAGTCGCTCAAAAGCTGCCAGTCTGGGTATTGACAGTGAGAACTCCGCTGACCAGGAAGGCTGGGGAGAAGGACAACCTGTTGTCAAAGTCCTTGGAAGAGAAGTCAAGGTTCTTAAAAGGTGGGACTATAATCCCAGGGAGGGTAAGTCTGTGGGTGTAGCTGGTTCAGAACAAGATGAAGATATCTACCACGTGGCCAATGATATCCAAGGCCAGGATGTTTCGAATTCAGATAACTCAAACGGCATGCCACCGTTATGGGGGATCGATCTCGAGGCACTGCGAAGCGCACATCGTGGGAACTCGACTGGGGCCTCCAACGCAAATGAAGCACTTCCAATTTTCACACCAGGTGCTGCGCGGTCATATTTACTTAAGTCATTTACAGAAATACCAAAGGATACTAATCCAACACCAGAGAAACCGAACCGGAAGCGTCCCTCTCAAACAGACGCCGAGAAAGAGACATGTTTGAAAAATCTACTGCGGTCCATTGACCTGGTATGTCGGTCTTGGGCTCCGTTTCTCAGCAAAGAGGAGTTGGATCGACGAGCATGGACCTGGTACACACACGTCAGGCCTGCTGTCCAAAGTGGAGTAGCAGGCTGGGGAGAGAAAGGTCGGGTGAAGTTATCTGACATTCTCGCTTTGAGGAGACAGCCATGACTGCAAGTTTGACTGTTCGAGACTTTACTGTCAAAGAATTGCAAGATTGTCGCACCAATCAACCACGGGTTTCATGCTTCTGATCCACTTAGCATCGGATATCGCAAGATTTTTGTGCACCGAAATTGACACGACCGGTGTTATCCAACGTCTACTGTGTTCTAGAAGCTCGGTATCTGGATAAGGCAACCGCTGTGTGGGTCAACCGATGTCGCGATGAGTGGGATCTTGTCACAGACACCAGTTCTGCCCGACTGAAGACTGTTCTCGCCGTTGAGAATCCACCATTGATAGTGCAAAATGCCTTCCTTTTACATATACTACGCAGTACTAGCATTCGGATTCTGACCAGACGATGAATACAGTATAGTGGGGGTGGATGCACGTAGCAATTTCTGTCTTAATACATGTATTATTTCTCTAGTACTACTCCGTATGCCTCAGGACTCGATTGGGTGTCTGCTGGGGACATCTTGCCGGGTGGGATCGTTAGTGGAATGATCATGAAGAAAGACCCATACATTAGTGGACTTGACAGGATGGATTAGTTCTCTTACAGGATATGCTTAATATTTGGAATGCTTATAATTCGTCACCCACTCGGCGTTTTTTCCTTTTTCTTTTTCTTATCGAAACAGGTTGTGATTTTATTGATCCTTTCACACTTGGTCCCAATCAACTACTCCGGAGTCAAACGCAGGCGGTCTGTCTGGAGAACCAAACCAGTACCATGTTCGGTACCGAGTAACAGATGTTGTTATGTGACTGTTACGGATATCTGCCTAAATTCTGGTACAGATAAACTCGGAGAGTATTCGAACAAGCAGAGCAACCTTTGTTATTTCTTTCTTTCTTTTTTTTTTTTCTTAGCCCTCTGAGATAATCCGCTTCCCCTCCCCTCCGGCCGTTGCCTCTGTCATCATCCAACGTCCTTTACGGAAGAGGATAAGATACTGTGGTAAAAAATGCTATGACGCGGGCGAGGAATCCCCATCACGTCGATCATCGTTGAGCTCTTCCGCATTCGGCCAGATAGAGTTTTCCGGTCCAGGCACTGCAGGGTTTTTGGAAGAAGGTCCACCAACCGTTCCATGATCCTTCTTTTAGTGCTAAGCGGGGGGGGGGGGGCGCGCATTGTTGGATTTGTCGGTGGTCACTAGGATTTGATGCTGCTTGCACCGGTACTGGTGGAAGTTGTCCGAACTTTAACACCGTAGATATTCGGGAAAGAACTAGGGTAAAATGTCACTACAATTCGAATTGATGGGTGAAACTTTGGAATTTAGATAATTGGGTAGTCAAACAGTCATGGATGAACGGGAGTGGCACAAGTATCCGACCCAGCGGAGGGGCTTCCGGGCCAAACTCAGCCAGTGATAGGTCGTTGTCCTTGTTTCAGCCCAGAGCCATTCGCGTGGTGTGGCCTCACGGCGCCAATCAATGCAGTCGAGGATCACCCGGTATCAGATTGTTTCATTGAAGCGAGGGAGTGAACTCATGATTTCATCTTGGTGGCTTTTTTTATTATGTATTATATTATTAATTTTCTTTTATGTGTTAGTTAACTAAAGTCGACTAAGAATATATTGATGGGGTGCGGATCTAAAGACTGTTAGTGTCATTGTGGCGAGGCTGAGCAACTATCACCTAAACCTTGAATTAGGAATAGATCATGAACGGTTGATTGAGGTAGGGAGAAACGACTGATATTGGAACAAATCTAATCAGGGAACAGGAAATAAAATTTACAGGTAAAAAAAAAAAGAAAAAGAAAAAGAAAAAGCAAAGAAAAACACATTGGGAAGGGAAGAAGAAATGAAGGAGAATGGCCGAAGCTAGTACGAAAAAGTTCTGCCAACCATGGGCACGATCGGAAAAAGTAGTCAATCAAGGCACTCTCGCCTCCCTCCAAACACTTGGTGAAGTGACCACTTTTAGTTCGCTTTTCCCCCCGATTTCCCGCTAGTCCTTCTGGGGGTTCAGGCTCCCAGGCGTCCAACTCTCCCTCTCATCCTCTCACAACCTCTCTTTCTCCTCTCTTTTCCCCAATCCTTCGCTCCGGTTCAGTTCAAACATTACCACCGCCCAACCACTACTGAACTACCATCACGACGTGATCATCGCCTAACCCCCCCCCCTCTTTCCTTCTCCCATCTACCTCCCCCCCTTCGCCTCCCTCCGCTCTCTGTGCGCCCCCCTCCGTCTCACACGAGTATCCTTAATTTCGAATTTCACCCTCTTTCATCGCTCTTTTAGTTCTGGGAGGCCCCCCTGCCCTTTTCACCGCTTCTCGCCTCTTCCAACCCATCCAGTCCGTTGGCCTACTCAGTCGTCCCAGGTGACTGATTCACTCCTTTTGACGGACTGACCGAATAAGCCAGGAAGCCCGCCAGGGCTGTGCAACGCCATGCCGGGGCGTTTCTCATCCGACCATTCTCGCTCTCTCTCGCGATCCTCTCAATCCCCGTCTCAACAGTATAATTCAACACAAGACGCCGACTCAATGCATCAGCGTTCTATGTCCGGTCACTCCTCCAATCCTAATGTCTTCTCCGATGAATATTCGCTAGAGCAAATTGATTCCGAACAAGCTACCCTCACTCCTCGAAGCCCATCTGTTTCTTCAATCGCATCATCCAATACCCTCCGTTCGTCTTTCCCTCAACAACAACAAAAACTGTACAACACAACGCAAAATGATCTCGGGGTAACAGAGAATCCATTTGGTGATGATGCTCGGGTCTCTTTCGATGAATCACCAAATCGGTCGAGTCTGCCCCCAAAGGGGGTCGATTTCACCAACCGCAACTCTACCGCGTCCACTAATACCGCCCCATCCATAGCACAGCGCAGTCAGAGCACTTCGTCCCGATTTTCCATGCCGCCCCGGGCTCTGAGTCCTTACACTGGGGCTACAGGCCCGAGCCATCCGTATGCGATGTATCCACAGGTTGGGGTTAGCCGTTCACCCAGTATCGCGACTACGTCTACAGTACGGCCGATGGAGCGACCGTTGGGCGACTCCAATGCACCCCAGCATCCCTACGCGATGTACCCACAAAATGTGGTAGCAGAAGAAGAGATGGACAATGCTATGATTCCCCCGGTGGGCTTTCCCGGACACCCTCAGGCATATCAACGACCTCCCAATCGTGCCGATGACGACGTAGGGGACTTGATCGGGCCTGATGGCCATACAGAACAGCTGCCACCCTACTCGCGGTATCCCGATCCTGTTGTTCCCAAGGTTGAGGGTACTTTTGATCCTACTCCTGACGCAGGCGTCACTCTACACGATAATACTCACAGTCCCAATGAACACCCCCCGCCGCCAGTTTCGGAAGTATCGTCGAGAACCTTGGTCGCGGAAAATGTGACGAATAGAAGAGATAATGATGAAGAGCGGGAAGCCGCAGCACCAGTTACCGGTGTGATGGCATTTGAGGAGAAGCTTAAGACTAAAGGTAAAAAGAAGGCATGCTGTGGATTACCGGTCTGGACCCTTGTTTTAGTCGGTGTCGTGATGCTGGTGGGAGCATGCATTGGAGGTGTCATCGGAGGTGTTTTGGGAGCCAAAAAGGCAGCGAATGAGGAGAACGAGCACCCGAAAGGTCCGAAGATTGTCACCAAAACCGAAACCCCCCGGATGGACGCCACCCCCATATCCACGATTCCTACAAATTTACCAGCTGCGCCTACTGGGAATTACTGGATTCCTGCGAACCCAAAGAATTCATCGAAATTTTGTATTGTCGAGCAAGATTACAACCCATCGTGGAATTGCATGAAGTCGGGAAAAATACCTGTGTCCGTGACCGGGACAGAATCATCGCGTAACATCACCTTCGCCAGTGAGCCGGTTTCTTCGTCTTTCACTTATGGCGCTCAAGCACCGTACTTTTCCAATCCGACGCAGTCACTTAGCCTAATGATGGATTCCAGCGACCTCAGCCTTGGTCCCGCCCTGACTTTCTTTTCCTTATTTGATAAACTGGTCATTGTACCCCAGGATACCTTCTCATCTAGTTCAGTTTCAAAACGTGCCGTCGGTGAGGATGATGTCATGGCAGGCGCATTCCATCGCTTGCAGACGGTGCGGGCGGGCGACAAACCCTGGTTTTGCTGGTGGAACAGCACCGTGATGGAGTTTTTCCTGTACCTCAATCAGTCCACTAAGGAGGCTCAATACAGTTCCACTTCGACACACCTGCCGTCTTCTCAGGCTACGGATTCTTCGAGCTCCTCGGTAGCTAATTACCCTCTTCGAATCAAAATGGACGAGAAGAGAGATTACCCAGAGGCCCAGTCGCCTTATTGTCAGCAGATGCAAGTGCTGGACAACGGCTCCATTAGCCCCGTTTCCCAACAAACGATTCAAATCAAGGAATTGGAGCCGACACCGACGACAACGCTCAAATACTCTGCGAGTGCGACACAGACTTACACGGCGACCGCACAGTATGAGCATGTGTGCTACTGTGTCGCATTGACGGATTAGTGTCTCGTTAGAGAGGGTATCTACTATAAAACCTGAGGAGTGTCGGTTGGTACTACCTCGTGGAGCTAAAGCGTCGGCGTTACCAACGGTGGAAACGGTCCATTATCTTTCATGTGCATACGAATGGTTGGTTCTCTTCTGCAGTCAGCTCGGGATCTTGGCTGTGCTGAACTTCTCGCATTGTTTACAGAGTTTATGGCATGCATCGTACACTTTCGGTTCCCCTTGCGACCTGTCTCGTGTCATTTTTTGGTCTTCCATGATGTGCTTTGACGCCATTGTCTCCAGGATCTTGTGCAGCATGTTTCGTGATTTATTTCGGCGCAGCTCTATGGCGTTTTTTGGATCGGTGCAGGTGGCCAATCTCAGTCCATCGTTTTTCTTTTTATTGGGCCAACAAACGTTTTGGCTTTTTTTGGACTACTTTTCTATATTTAACTGCTCGTATCCCAGGTTAGCTGTCCATACCGGTGGTCATGGTTTTATTTGTGACAGTATGACTTGACCGTTCCATTGTCGAATCCTTTCCGGTTTCATGACAGAATAGGCGAATATAATTTTTCGATCATCAAATGATCACAACCTGATCTTCGTTTTCTCATTCGATTGTCCTTGGTTCACTTACTAATCTAAAGAACTGGGGAAAATTCGTTCTCACCCAATTAGTTCCGTCCTGGAGGGTATGACCGTGTAAAGACGTCACCGGTTATATTTGCCGACGATCCAAACATATTCAACGATTTGACGAGTGCCACCAGGGAGAATTTAGTTAAATGCAGGAGGTACCACAATCTTAGATTACATCCTCGGTAGTTAATTTTCCAAATCGACATAATACCATGAACAACATCTCTCCACGCTCCATCCATCCATATTGATCAGTACCGAGACTCCGATACGACATGAATCCAACCTTGCGCAGAAGCTCCATGTTGAGGGTGGTCAATATGCCAAACCCTCCACTCTACCATTCCAGAAAAGTCCCCCCTCTATCCTGGCGGACTTACGCTCATAGTTCCTATGGCGGGGAAGGGGAGACGAAAGCTCAACAGCCCAACAATCCGCGCAATACGCCAACCCGAGACATTGAACACCCAGGTACGTGAATAGTGATAGAGAGCTCTACAGGACCGACATAGCAAAAGTGGCGGGCCGAAATCTGACCACACCCATGTAGGACCATCTGCCCCAGATGTCAGCAAGGGCTCAACAGCATCTTCAAGCTCTCAGCCTCGATCTTCTTCGACATCCCAAGAAGATCGAGATAAGGAGGATTCGGAAGGTAGACCCATTCGGATGACACCCTCCAACAACGCAAAACCAACGATTACTGACGGACGCCATTCACCCAATGTTGACTCTGAAGGCAACGTAAAGTCAGATGTTCCCAACGACGTAAAGAAACATAACGAAGAGATGGATCACCGGTACGATCGAGCTTACAATCAAATTGGGAATGAAGGGAAACCACCGAAAGGGTTTTGAGAAAGGCCACAAGCTTGGACGAGTGGTGTGGTTTGTGGCAATATCCCTTATGGTCGGGTGGAATTGGGAAAGTTACTCTATGATTGATTAAATCGAACGCGGTTTAGAAATTGAACCCATTCGAAAACATCATTTGGTGGATCTTGATAGCGGAAGCGCGAAGCTATTATTATAACTAGGATTCCAGTCTTGATGTAGGCCCGAGCGCGCAACGGTGCTATAGGTTTTTACGCCCCAGGGCGCTAGATAGATTCTTAGGTGTTACAAACTTACGATTAGACTTTCGTACTTTCACATCGTAGACACTCAGGTAGTTTATAAATCTTGTATATCTACATCCTGATCTTGACCACCCTGGGAATTAGGTCACGGTTGTATTGCCACGGAGGTATGATGGAAATGCCACGAGGCTGGAGAAAGGCCACGGGTTCCTGAACGCGGATCTCCCGCGGTCGCTGCCAAGCAAACCCATCGCTCAGGAGCATCACTCACTGCACCTACGCAGCTTACTACTCTTTGACACCGAATAGTCAATTGCGGACGGAGTCTTTGTCGCAACGTATCTTCCCCACGTTCTCCTTTGAATCTCTCCCCTCACAACAATCAACATGGGTGCCGCAAAGAACAAGTACTCCGTCATTCTCCCAACCTACAACGAGCGGAAGAACCTCCCTATTATCTGCTGGTTGTTGGAGCGCACCTTCCGTGAAAAGTGAGCTTTAGCATCCCCCTTTGCTTTTTGAAAAATCCCTCTCCGATGCTCCATTGCTTGCGCCCAATACGGCTAACCGTTCCCAACCGATAGCAACCTGGACTGGGAAGTTGTCATCGTCGACGATGGCTCCCCCGACGGCACCCTCGAAGTCGCCAAACAGCTGCAGAAGCTCTGGGGCCCCGAACATATCAACCTGAAGCCGCGTGAGGGCAAGCTCGGTCTTGGAACTGCCTACGTTCACGGTCTTCAGTACGTCACCGGCAACTATATTATCATTATGGACGCCGACTTCAGCCATCACCCCAAATTCATCCCGGAGATGATCCGCATCCAGAAGGAAACGGACGCTGACATTGTCACGGGCACGCGGTACGCCAGTCGCGACAACATCAAGGGCGGTGTGTACGGTTGGGATCTATTCCGGAAGTTTACGTCGCGGACGGCCAACCTCATCGCTGATGTCATGCTCATGCCCGGTGTGAGCGATTTGACGGGCAGCTTCCGGCTGTATAAGAAGAGCGTGTTGGAGAAGGTCATCCATAGCACCCAAAGCAAGGGGTACAGTTTCCAGATGGAGATGATGGTGCGGGCCAAGGCCATGGGCTTCAAGGTTCAGGAGTGCCCGATTACCTTCGTTGATCGGTTGTATGGAGAGAGTAAGCTGGGCGGTTCTGAGATTGTGGAATACTTGAAGGGCGTGCTTACCCTGTGGCTGAAGGTCTGAATGAGTTCTTTGGCCTCTATTGTTTGGGGTCTTTGTTCAGGGGGCCGCTCAGTGGCCTTCGATATACTAGTATACCCTCCGTTTTCTTCTCTCTTGCGGCAAAGTTTTCTTAGTCTTTCTTGTTGATGTGTTGGTCATCCTTAAACCTTTGTTTCATGTACATTAAATATCCAAAATGCTTGATTCCATCTTCTCATGTATGATTTGACCGTTCATGGTGCCCTGACCATATCCTCTACAGCACACTACACACTGTTCAGATACTGAAGGACGCGCTCAACCAACCAATTCTGACCCTCATCCTTCACATTGTGCGTGGCCCCTGGAATGACACCGCTATATTCACTCCATTTCTCCACTCCGCCGGCATTCGTTGCCTCCTTCCACCTCCGCAAAAGTGCCTCTTTATCCACCGATGGCAGAGCATACTCGTCATTTCCAGAATATAACGCCGCCAACCTCCCCTTCACCAACCCCCTCTCCGCAACAGCCCCAAACGTCTCTTTCAACCTCTGATCCTTCAGATCGGTACTAAACAAATCATCCTCCGCAGGCTTCTCTGGACTCTCTGGGCTTGTGAGACTCAGGAATCTCCGACTGCTAATTCCCGTATTATCCGGCCATCCGACCACGGCGGTAAGATTCAGTGGCAGCAGTGACTGTGGCGCCTGCGCCCTCGCAAAATTCACCAACTGCTCATACGCCCCGCGAACCTCCTGGTTCGAGTTCGCCAAATGCAAGATATGCTCCCGATCGGACACGGGAGCCTGCATGATGGCCCCGTCCAACACCGGACGAGCACTCTCCTGCCCGGGGAGCGGGTTCGGGGAGTGCAGATAATGCAGGACGTCCTGGCTACCGGTTGAATGGCCCATGAGAACGATCTTGCCCTGGGGTTTCAGACCCCGGACGAAGTTCACGCACTGGGCGATCTCGGTGACGTCCTTATCGAGACTTTCGACTCCCCAGCCGAGGTAGGAGGAGGAGAGAAGGACGTTGAAGACGGTCCATTCTGTGGATTCGAAAGCCTTTGCGAGGGCGGATACGTAGGGGACTGTTAGGAGGCCGTCGGTGAGGCCACCGACGAAGAGGAGGCTGTGTTTCTTTTTGGGGGATGGATTGAATTCAAAGGCCGTTAGTTTGGGGGCCTGGGTTGTCTGTTAGTATGTTTGGTTTCGTATAGGTTTAAGAGTGGATGAATTTTGCGTACATATTCGTGGAGGATACCGGAGTGGGATTGAGACATGGTTTATGTATGGCGGGTTTACGGTCTCTCTTTTGTGAGCTTGGAAAGGATGGGCGAGCAAGAGCACGATATGATTTCAGCAGTCGAACCGGTCCAATTTATAATACCTTAGATTAGTTAAAGAAATGCTGTGAGATTATAGACCCATAGAATGACGTTTGACGGGCACCGATCCCAAGTGATAACGGCCCACTGAGGAGGTGGGGTCCAAAGCTCCCATCCCTGTGATATTCCGCAGCAGCAGTGTTTTCCAATCCTCTCGATATGACTCTCACACTCTAATCGATAATGTAAGCATACCTATCCTCATCGCAGATGCAAATCTTACCAACAATCAACCATTACCCAAAAAGCTCCCCGACTTGGTACAACACAATTTGCATACTATGTACATACATACATACATACGCATACGAGGCTGACCCAAAAGCGGAACGGTAATTTTCCCCTCGTTCCAACCGCGTACCGGATGCCAAAAAAAAAAAAAAAAAAAAACATGTAAAATTACACCTTCCCATATCTGCCAAGACTTCCGCAAACTTCACACGGAGTATGAACGGATTGTTCTTCAGTCCCAGCTCTTACCATTGAATGGATGTGGACTCTGTTCTCATGGCAGACTCTGAATATATTGGCTGTTTGAGCAAGTAGGACTGGACTGTGAAAGCTTGTTATGGTTGTTTTGTATGACCCTTTTTGCTCAGAACTATCGGAGTTCGAGACTAGTTGCTATCGATTATTTATTTTGTCTCGCTACCGAGTCATTCCTGACGTGAGGGTGAATTGAACGAATGCCGCGCGCACGCAGATCCACCCGCTTCACAGGCGGGAGGACCAAATACACGAACGACCCTTTTGAGGCAGCAGGCGTAAGCGACGAGTCGGACGAGGGGTCCAAAGCGCGCAAGGGAAGAGAAGAACCAGTCAGCGACGAGTCATCGGACGAGGAATTCCAGGCGAATGACGGGCCAGAAGAAGAGGAAGAGGAGGAGGACGAGGGGTCCGAAGAGGACGTAGCGGGCGAGAATGACGACGACGAGGACGACGAAGAAGAAGCCGACGAGGAAGAGGATGCTGCCTCTAACGGCGGGCGCGGAGCCCAAAAGGCCGTTGTGGCTCGGCCGAAGCTCCAGAGAAAACGGCTTGGGAATGACCTGGCTATGCTGTCGAAGGATGAGTTGCATTCGCGTGGCACCCATAGCTCGATGGAGCATATGGGAAAGATGCTCCATATGACGATCACGTTTGGTACTGATGAGAAGGATCTGTTGTCGATTGTTTATGCGCGGCAGCGGTGGTCTATGGGCCTTGATTCCGGGTTTCCGACTCGTGCGTCGCTGAATGAGGCGCCGGATGTGCCGGATTGTGGGTTTGGGCCGACGTTTGGTGTTGAGCCGGAGGATATGAAGAGGGAAAGGACGCGCGGGTGGGATTGGTATTACGATGATGATGTGGGAGGGAGGTTTAGGAAGCGCCAGCGTCTGGAGTCAATCGCTGAGAAAGAAGCTTTCCGGAAGTTCATACCGCAGGCTAAGGAGAAGAAGCATACTGTGCTGATTGGGCCCGTTAATGATCAGAAGGTGTTCACATTAGGACATCATGAGTCTTTCAATTTTGGAGATGCTTTTGGAGAGGTTAAGGCTCGTGAGAAAGCAAAGCCTGGCACTGGTGGCAAGTCCAAAGATAAGGGTTCTGCACAGGGAGACTCTACCGGTCGAAATCGAAAGAAGCGTGAAGGATGGATTATCAACCTAGGACAGAAGGTTCAGTGTATGGCTTGGGCTCCAAATCAACCCGGCCTCACCCAGTATTTGGCTGTTTCTACGCCGATATCAAAAGAAGAGAAAGAAGAGTATCCGGACCCGTTCAAGGACCGCGGTGCCCGAGCGTTTAGGCCCTCCCCTCCGTATCCATGTGCCTTGCAGCTTTGGATGTTCAAGGCCGAGAGAGAGGAGTCTCTTACAAAACACATTGATATGAACTTTAAACCAAAACTACGACTGGCCCTATGCACTAATTGGGGCGACCTAAGACGAATGGCCTGGTGCCCAATGAGTCAAGACCCTCGGGAAGAGCACGGTGATGACGCCCTGAAATCTGTCGGGCTTCTCGCCGGTATATGGGGCGATGGATATTTGAGAGTCCTTGATATCAAGCTTAGCCGCGACCCCAACCAGGCTGAATACTGTAAGTTCTGGTGCAAGTAATAGCAAGACTCCTACCTCGTACTAACGTTGTCCGATAGACGCCGTGCGGTCTCCAGTCTTCGAAGCAAAGCCACCTTCGACTCTGTGTACATGTTTAACATGGCTCTCTCCGAGTGATATCGCTGTTGGCTGTGCCAACGGGTTCGTCGCAATTTGGAGCATTGTGCCTTCGCAGAATTCTCCATCAAACCCTTTCCCTTATTTTTACCAACCAATCCATTCTACATACGTTCTTAATCTAGCGTCGGCTTATCCAACAAATGCTCATTTAATAGCGACTACGTCCATGGATGGAGAGACACGGCTATGGTCGGTTTTAGACCCCCAAAAGGACATGGTGGATTCGAACCGTATGCGAGTGGGGTCACCTTACTTGACATACTCTCCTTTGCTACACTCTTTTCTCTCTAGCGACGAGAACGACTTCGCCCGACTGCTAGCTGTGCGACGATTCTATACCACGACGGCAGTAGCTAGGTTCCCTAGCACAGTTTCTTCGCTGTCCCCATGCAGCGTCTGGCATCCCAGCGTCATGTACGGGTGCACCAGCGGTGCGGTAGTCGCGACGAATCCCTTACGGCGATTATTGCACGTCAAAGAAAAGCAATGGCAACAGACCTGGTTTACTCACGAGTGGGCGCGTGGTGATGACGCCAGCGGTCCAGGTATCAGTAGATTTCACGATGGCTACCGCGCTGAGAGCATAAGCCTACTTCGGAACATGATGGGGGATCGCAAGATGGTGAACGGGGTGATGACGATCACAATCTATGAAGAGGGAACGCATGTTACCGCACTCTCTTGGAATCCAAATCAGGCATGCGCAGGGTGGGCTAGTGCTGGTATGGGCTGCGGACTGATTCGAGTCGAGGATCTGGCTACGTAACCACTTTTTTACATGGTGTTCTCTCTGTTTTACTCCGAGGATGACTGTTGTTATAATGATCGAGGTTCATGACCGCTAGTCTTATTACGTATGTCCTGCATTGATCATGGCGTTCTCTGTATCTTGCATAGTTTTTACCTGCATAATTGATTACTTCAAAAGTCAGTCGATAATCCTGGGGCTATAATTAGACAGTGTGCGCGTAAATAGAGTTGTAGGACTCGATAGATCCTGCGGATCTCCAGCGACTAGGTAGACCAGATAGCCCGAGCTGGATAGGACATGTCAGAACCTTAGGGTTCATCCCGAAAAGACCCTTTCAGGGTCCAAGTGACATGCACGTTGCATACGGCTAAACCCGAACAATTGATCGCAACGTACGTCCACTGGAATTTCGATATTCAAATGACATAGTAGGCCTCCTGAGCACTGTAAGGGAGCACAACTAGCCGATAGCGCCTCGGCGACCCCAAAAATCTCAAAGATCATGTGTACAGCCGGTACAGTGAGCAATATGCGAACTCCCCCCCCCGGGGTCGCCAACGGTCGGATACTAAACTCGAGCAGTGTCGGAGGAATTATAAGGCATGCTGACGTTGGCCTTGACGTTGCTCCCACTACGATCATGTACTGCATGTCTTGGCAATTGCGTGTTGAGCGTGATGCATCAATCTCATTTTCCAACTTATTTTCCATCATGCATAAGCGCATAATGATTAATGCAAGTTCTGTACGGAGTACAAAGAGTAAATTAACTTCTGGTCGTTGCCCGTTGCTCGACGCCACAGGCGGCAAGTGGGGCGCTCCAGCCACAGATGCCGCAGCTAACAAAACTGTCTTGGCACTGAATCCGGGCAAAAAAGCTGTTTCTTATTTTATCTCGTCGTGTACATCGAAGTATGTACGGTACGTACCTCCATGTGAATTCTGTCTGCCTAAACCCGAAGGTCTGCGGAGCCACACAAGACTTCCGCCGAACAAAAATAAACATCGGACATACATCAAGAACATGATCGTGATTGCGTGGACGTCGATCGTCTCTAAAATTAACGTGGCTGGCGGTCCCCCGTGGGTGGACGAGGGTTTCCCAGCCTCCTTTGACGGCTGTCGCCCAGGCCATCGTGGATGCGCCAGCCTGCATATTACCCCGTCCGACGGGTCTCTCTGCCGTCCGATGATGAATTTTTGATATTGACTAAATCAATTGAGTGCTTTTAGTCTCTTCTAGACTACGGAGAACCGGTTTTCTATCTAGTTGCTGATCATAAATTGGGAGCCGTCCCTCCGCTTCTCAGATTTGATATATTCATCTTGTCTAGTTTATCTGGAGCATTATCCGCTGTACTATTCTCATTCTTCATTCTATAGAGAGCATCTAGTCTAATCCGTTCTGTCTCTTTTCACTGTTACAACTCCACCGCTTTCCAAATCCCTTCAATATGCATACCTCCACATTGCTCTTAGTCCTCTCCTCGCTTGGTGCTCATGCAGTTCCTCTCCTCCATCTTAGGGCAAATGATACCCTCGCGCGCAGGGACGGGCAATATTCCGTTGTGAATGTTGCCGGTCTGCCTAGCGCTGAAGCGACCCCCGTCGTCGAGACTGTTACTGTTGGCTCGCCTCCACAGCCCCCGGTGACAATCACTATCACCCACACTCCATCGTCGTCTCCTTCTAGTACTCCTTCTCCCTCATCTTGGAGCGCTGGGCCATTGTCAACTGGCATTCCCAGCAGAGAGTCCCCGATCGTGGCTCGAGGACTGAACACAACTACCCGGAGATTCCGAAGGTCTTTCTCTACCAACAGCACTGAAGTCCATGATCTTGCTGCTCGTCACAATGGCACCATTCCTCACCTTAATGCTCGGAGCAACAATACTACCATCCTGACTGCCCGTGGAAATAGCACAGAGTCCAAGATTGCCGCTCGGGGCAACGGTACTGCTACTGGTTTGGGTGCTCGCAGCAACATTGCCAACTCTCGCCTGGCAGCCCGCAGCAATAACACTGCGTCTGCTGTCGTCGCTCGCAGCAACAGTACTGAGGCCAACACCATCACTGCGCGCAGCAACAGCACCAACTCCCGCATCAGCTCGCGGCTTGAACCTCGCTGACCGTGCTGTGCTTTACCTTCGGGATACCCTCAACTCCACCCGCGTTCATGACAGCAATGCTGTGGCGAAGAGGAGCTCGAACGGCACATCGCTTAGGGCTTAAGGTCGATGCAAAATGCAAAACATGCCTGGCTGTGTGCGAGAGACAGATTGTGTCTCTTGGCCAAAATGATTGGCCACTTCATCGCTTATAAGATAAGCAAAGTGAACAATGAAATGACGGGTACGATATGAAAAGATTGATGAATATGATGGATGACCACTGGCATGCTTTCCTTCTCGTTTGCAGGGTTTCGTTTTGATGATTGAACATGACGTTCGATGTGATGATGATATACATACATATGCATATGGCGTTTGGTCTGTCTTTCCTTTGGCATATGTGTTTCTCGGGTGGGTTTATTTTTTTTCTTTTCGACTTTTGCTTTAATTACCAGATTGGTTCTTTATGAGTTGGCATATTTAGATAGTTTAGATGGCTTGGAATTTTCAGTGAGTATATAGATGGGGAGGAATAGAATGCATATAGTACTTGTTATGATACTTTGACTGCGCTAAACTCGAACGGGCACCCGCCGTACGGGTACTCCGTACGGTACCTTACGTCAGTTAGTTCCCTTACATAAGACAACAAGCAGCGACCCCATCGAATGTGATCGCATGTTAGTCCAACTGCGCCTCTTCTTCGGCTGTTGTTGATTCATCTTTCCTCCCTCCCTCCTGTCTATGGACCAGGAGTTCCCTGATCCTTTCTCCCTTAAGTGCTCTTACCATCGGCTCCCTTGCCATTGAAGCACTTCTACCTCTCATCTGCCATTTTGACAGGTGTTGACCGCCGATACTTAGCCCCCCGACTCTCCCCTCTACACTCCCACAATATCCGTCACGATGGCCACCCCGATAACCCCCTCCGAAGACCAGAGCCGTCTCCTTGAGGAGGCATTGGGAGTGGTGCGGCAGCAGTCACAAATGATGAGAAAATGCCTAGAGACTCCGGGAAAATTAATGGATGCGCTCAAATGCGGGTGAGCTCAACCTCTCGGTCCCCCCAAGGCAGCAGCGGAATCAACTGGTGTAGGATCTAACATGATGTGCCAATTGGTCCAGGTCGACTTTAGTCTCTGAATTACGGACGCCGAGCTTAGGCCCAAAGCAATACTACGAACTGTACATGGCTGTGTTCGATGCGCTGCGACACCTTTCCGTTTACCTGAAAGAGAACCACCCCGTCAACCACTTGGCGGACCTCTATGAACTGGTCCAATATGCCGGTAACATTATTCCGCGACTATATCTGATGATCACTGTCGGCACTGTATACATGTCTGTGGAGGATGCCCCGATTAAAGAAATCATGAAGGACATGATGGAGATGAGTCGAGGTGTACAGCATCCTATCCGAGGACTTTTCTTGAGATACTACCTCTCCGGACAGGCGAGGGATCATCTACCCACGGGAACTGGGGATGGTCCCGAGGGTAACATGCAAGACTCGATCAATTTTGTCTTAACCAACTTCGTGGAGATGAACAAGCTGTGGGTGCGACTGCAGCACCAGGGCCCCTCTCGGGAACGGGAAAAGAGAATGCAAGAGCGCCGGGAGCTGGAGCTTCTGGTTGGAAGCAACGTTGTCCGACTTAGCCAGTTAGTTGATCTGGAGGGTTACAAGTCCGGTATCCTGCAAGCTTTACTCGAACAAGTTGTTCAATGTCGGGATGTGTTGGCGCAAGAATATTTGCTGGAAGGTAAGAGGATGTTTCACTATTACATGATGCGCCGGAGTACTGAATAGTGCTGTAGTGATTACAAAGGTCTTCCCGGATGAGTTCCATCTTCATACACTCGACCTCCTGCTCTCTGCAATTGCCCGGCTCAACCCACATGTGGACTTGAAGAAGATCGTGATAGGTCTTATGGACCGCTTGTCGTCTTATGCGGCACGCGAGACCGAATCGTCTGCTGATCCAGAATCTAGAAAGCAAAATGAAGAAGAAGCGGTTGCTAAACTCCTCGAAAACCTGAAACTCGCAGAGGAGGCCAAGAAGGAAACACCCGCCGAGGCCGAGGCCGAGGCCGAGACCGAAGCGAACGCTACCCAGGAGAACGGCGTTGAGCAGACTTCAAAGGAGTCAGATGAGGCCGAAACTGCAAAGGAAGCAGAGGCAGAACCCAACGCTAGCACAAACGGCGACAAAGATGAAAAAGCCGAAACCCCGACAGACATCAAGCTTTACGATGTATTTTACGGGCAGGTGGTCAACCTCATCAAATCGCGTGGCCTTCCCATCCAAGATACCATGGCACTACTGGTTTCGCTCGTTAACCTTGCGTTGAACACGTATCCCAATCAACTAGAATACGTCGACCAGATTCTCGATTTCGCTACCCGCGAGACTGCAGAGTATGCTGATCACGCAGATTTGCACTCTGCTCCGACACAGCAGAACCTTTTGAATCTTCTCCTTGCTCCTCTGCGCTCATACGTCTCGATCTTCACTGCATTGGCTCTGCCACACTATCTTCCTCTCTTGACAGCGCAGTCTTATACTACGCGGCGGTCTGTTGCGGGTGAGATCGCTCGCAACCTGCTGAAGAATCTGACGCTTATCACCACTACTGAGAACTTGGATCGTGTATTACAAGCGTTGAGGGTCCTGGTCAAGGAAGGCACACAGCAAGCTATGGGACTTGGTTTGCAAGCCCAGCGCCGAGGTGAGACTGATGAGACCATCGAGGAACAAGGGTGGCTTGGGCGGTTGATCCACTTGATCCAAGCTCCAGAGAATGATACCCAATTGAAGGTAATATAGCCGAAGTCCAGATCACACTTGTTCTCTTGCCCCAGCTAACTTGTTGATAGCTACTTCAAGCAACTCGCAAAGCCTATGCCGATGGTAACGAGCGTATCCGCTACACGACTCCAGCCCTCATCACTGCTTCGATACGGTTGGCGCGTAAGCTGAAGTCCCGTGAGCATTATGATGACAATTGGCAGTCGCAATCCTCGGCGCTCTACCGCTTCATGCACCAATGTGTCAACAACCTTTATCAACGTGTGAACCCCGGGTGTGCTGATCTGGCATTACGTCTATTCGTAATGTGCGGTGAGGTGGCCGACCAGACAGGGTTCGAGGAGTTTAGTTACGAGTTCTTTGCACAAGCTTTTACCATCTATGAGGACTCCATCAGTGATTCCCGTGCTCAGTTCCAGGCAGTCTGCATTATTGCTGGTGCTCTCCATGGCTCCCGGGGATTTTCTAAAGAGAACTACGACACGCTCATCACTAAGGCCGCCCTGCACGGCAGCAAGTTGCTCAAGAAACCTGATCAATGCCGAGCGGTGTACTTGGCCAGCCACCTCTGGTGGGTTGTCGAAAACCCACAACGAAACGATGAAGATCCCAAGAACGTACGTTTCCTCCCCGCTTGAACATATCCACAGACAACCCTAGTTTCTTTCTAACAAAAGGCTAACTGGTCGACAGCTCTACCGCGACGGCAAGCGCGTTCTTGAATGTCTCCAACGTGCTCTCCGCGTTGCAGACGCCTGCATGGACACTGCTGTATCCGTCGAACTCTTCGTCGAGATCCTCAACCGCTATGTCTACTACTTTGACCAACAGAACGAAACCGTAACCACTAAATATCTCAACGGCCTTATCGAGCTCATCCACTCTAATCTGCAAACGGACGAGAGCGAGCCAAATCCCAGCTTGGAGGGTCCCAGACGCCACTTCGAGCGCACCTTGGACTACATCCGGTCAAGAGAGTATGAAGGTGTTGTGACGGAGGCTAAGCAGTGAGAATGATTGTATGACATAATGCGTGTATACATTTTTCTTCTCTATCTTTGTTCCATTCGAGTTTCCTTTCCCCCTGATGAAATACCTGTCCGCCTATTTTCCGTGTCTCGTCTCGTGCCTCCTAGCATGCAAAACCTGTAAGATTCCCTTCCCTCTCTTCTAATTCACAACCTGCTATTTTTGTGATACGATCATATAGGTGTATCATCATCTGTTGTCCTTCGTCAGACTATCATACCCAATATTCACTTTTTATTATTGTCATAATAGAATTTGACTGGTTACGCAAGAAATATTTGACCAATGAGTGACTGAGAGGGTTAATATGTCATGTGACCACAGTAGTTTACTTTGTAATATGTTCAAGCTCTTCCGATGTGGATATCTCATTACAGCAGTAGCCCGGATCAAAGTAGTCTACTAGCAGTTATGACGAGAACAAGCATGTTGAGATCAAATCGATCGTGCAATTGTTTGACACGGAGGGACGTTTGCTCCATGGGAATCTCTGCAATAAGCCATACAAGACATGATAATGCCCGTGCGCGAGGATTAACTCGAACAGGTAAAAAAAAACACAAGAGAAGATAGGACGAAGAAGAGAAGAAAGGAAGCGAGACCATCAAGTGGGAAACCATATGATAAAGACGTGAAACACATGACATGACGCTTGGACAGAGGGGGCATTTCAGCGATCAATCATTCCCAAACCGCAAAGTAGTAAAAAGTAAAAGCAAAAAAAAAAAACAAAGATTCCCCATTTCCAGTGTAGATAGAATTGAATGCTGTGTGATAAAGCCCCGCTAACGCCTAGAACCCCGTGGGTGGAGAAGAAAATTGTCGTAGCACTGATGGTGTACTGCCGATGCCGCCGAATGCTGGTATGCTACTGCTTGGAACCGGACTGCCGATTTCACCGGGTACAATGCTGCCTCTGTGGCCTGAGGCTGCGCTGTTGGTATCTGACTCGAACTTGACATATTCGCCGGTCTCGTCGTTCTTGATTAAGAATGAACCGCCGCCGTTTTGTGTGTTGCCTTCCGTGTCGCAGATGTCGAGCATCTCTTTGAGCGAGATGGAGGGCTCATTTGGAGGCCGGAGCTGGTCAACCTGGCGAAGAACATGGTTCACGTCATGATAACCAGCCGCCCCCTTGGAAGGACTCATGGTGTTTAGTTGTTTACAGGCTTGGATCACCAATAGCCGGATAGCAACGGGTCGCGACGTGTGCGCACGATGATGGCCTCCGGACCCGAACGCATTGTTCGACCAACCGCCCCCTGAGATTACCGTTAGCAGTGAAACATAATAAGGTCGCTGGCCTCCGTTACTGACCGTGAACAGTTCCCCATGTCGAAGCGCCGGGGAAAGCCGAAGCCCCAAAGGGAAGTTGTGCTCCCCACGTGCTGCTGCCTACACCAGGATTGACAGGGAAATTTGTGTGTTTCGGTGCTGTGGGAGTGTTAGTGGCCTCTGCTACTGAGCTGAGTCCATCGTGGGCTATTATTTCGACGGTTAGACTTACCACTAAGAGGATCTGGGAACAACGAGGGCGCTGCAAAGCTGGCTCGTGCCGGTCCTGGTAGAGCCCCCGGAGCTGTTGCGCCAGGGAGTGACTGTGACAAGTTCGACGTAAAAGGAATGTCAGTATCATCAAGAAGGGCACTGCTACCCAGCTGGGCACTCAAGCTGTCCATATGCCGCTGCATAGCGTGGTGAGTTTCGCCCTGCTCTTGCTGAGTACTGGAAGGGCGCTTGATGAGGCTTGGTCGGGAGATAGAGAACGGTTGGGCATGACTATCGAGGGGAGACCTCTCAAATGAGCTTGAGGGTTGTCTGGCATGTCCGTGTGCTAAGCCACCTGGCTGTGTAGCGAATGGTCCCGATATTGGGTGTTGAGAATGGAATGCAAGGCCGTGGCCTGGGTCAAGCGGAAACCCTCGTCCAGGGGGTATCGGACGGGCTCCATTTATACCAGGGGGAGGCACAGGAATTCCGTTAGGTGCAGTAAATCCTCGTAGTTGACTCATGAGAGGCGTAGAATGCGGTGGGTACGTGGGCAATTCGTGGCCAATTGGCGGTCGAGGGACCATCCCAGCCAAACCAGGGGGGTTTGGCGGTAGTCCATTCGAGAACCCAGGCGGGAAAGACCTCCCTATCGACCCAAGCGGCGACAGCGGTGTTGAGGGTTGGGGATGGTGAAGCATGGGTTGTTGAGCGTGACCTTGTTTGGAGGTTACACTCGAGGCCCCGGACGACTGGGATGGCGCCATCGACCGTGGAGAGATGGACACTTGTGACGGTTCGGTGCTGGCCGGCTGAGACCGTGGGGAAGATGTGTGGGAGCCTTGCTGGGATGGTTGACGGGGTTTGGCAGGAGTAGGCGCCTTAGGTACGAGTGGTGTGGCAGATTGGTAGTGCGGAGACTGAAGGTGACCAGGAAGTCCTGGATAGTGCATATTCGATGCAATAGGTACCGGTCCTTGTTGCGATGAACGTTTGCGCTCTTGAGTTTCTTGCCCAGCCTTCTTTGCTTGCTCTTCACGAACCTTGCGCTCGTGCTCCTCTTTCGCCTTCTTCTCTCGCAATTCCCGTTCCTCCCGCTCCTTTCTCCGGGCCTCTTCACGCCGTCTCTTCTCCTGCTCCTTCTGTTCCCGCTGCTTTCGTTCCACATCCGCTTGTCGTTCTCTTTCTTCGCGCAGCCGCCGTTGTTTCTCGGCTTCTTTTCGCGCGCGCTCCTCCTCCTGGGCCTTCCGCTCGGCTTCTCGCTTCTTCCGTTGCTCTTCTCGCTTCTTCCTCTGTTCCTCTAGCTTCTTTTCATGCTCAGCTTTGGCTGCGGCTTCCTCTGCAGCCTTCTCTGCTTCCCTTCGTGCCTTTTCCTCGTCTTTGGCTTGTTTCTGAAGACGCTTCTTCTCTTTCCTCTTCTCCGCTTCTCGAGCTTTCTTGGCATTTCGCTGTTCGTTGCGGGTCTGCTCCTCCATGAGCTCTTCAATCAGCTTCTGCTGACGTTGCTCAGCAACCTTCTCTCGGTAAGCAGTCAATACGCGCTGTTCGAACATTCGAGCTGCAAAAATCTGGAACATTCGCCGGCCTTCCTCCATCCGTTGCTCCTCCGTCATAGCATCCTGAGAACAATGTGTCAGCTTGCACTGCAACATGTTGTCGGGGAAATAGTTGACTCCAGGACAGACCATCTCGTCCTCCTCATAGTCTTCTTCCTCTTGACTATCGTAGTCGTCGTCCTCTTCGTCATCATAATCCTCGTCGTCATACGGACCATGATTATGACCGCTATGGAGGGACTGGTGTGCTGCGGCTATTCCGTACTGCGTATCTTCCTCTCGTTGCATTCGGCGTTCGGCCAGTTGTTCCATCATATCGATAAAATGCTTCCCGTCATTTTTTAAGAGATCGTCTGCAACTGTGAGAATCCCGTCTGAGCCAACAAAAAATAGAATGAAATCAGCCCGCATGCTCCAGAAGACAAAAAAAAAGAAAAGTATCGGCGTCTGGTTTGTCTTACCTTTGACAGTTAAACTGTTCCCAAAGGCAAAGAAATCTGCGCGAGCTGCACGCGTTTCTTCGTCTTCGAAATCATCATCACTGTATGGTTCATCGTCCTCATCATCCTCGTCGTAATCTTCCTCCAAATCTTCATCATCATCATCATCCTCCGGTAACTCATGAATGCGACCTCGTGAGGGGTGGTATTGACCATGTGTCCGAGTATGTTGGCCAGGCGATCGCAGCGGTGGTTGATAGAGTCGGGGAGGGGGGACAATCGGTGCGCCCTTCTCAAACGACCCTTGATTGTTGTTGGCGTATTGTTCCAGCTCCTCATAGTAGGCATCGTACAGCACCTCAAGCTCTTCTTCAATCGCCGTTCTCTTCCTTCCACATACGGTGCAGCTGCACGAGTGTTTTTGTTGCTCCTTCATCTTCTTTAATACCGCATCCTTTTCCACTTTGACTAGCTGCCTTCGTTCCTCCTCGCCTAACTCGAGCCAGAATGTTTTGATATTCTCGCGTTCTTCTTGCGTGGAGGTGTTCCATATGCTGCGATCTTTGGACGGTTTGATAATCGTGCGCGGGCCCAGATGCGGGGGGAGAGGCGGCGGAAGTGGATGTGTCATGCAGACGGAGGGGGTTGATAGTGAAGTGGGACTTTCATCACCAAGTGTTTGCGAGTTGGCACGGTTTTTCTTTCCCTTTTTCTTTTTCGATTTTCGACTCGTCGATTTCTGATCATCGGGCTCGTTCGTGTCCAGCTGGAAATCTTGATGCGCGCCAAAAGTGTCTAGTTCATCGTCGTGATACGCATCTCCATTCACAGGGTGGTCGATCTCCGGTTCATCGGATATGTGACTTCCTGGCCCAGCAGGGCCGAGACCGTTTCGGTCTGCGGCATCCGGGAGTACGACTCCGTTTTCTGACTGGCGCTCCGCGGCCAACCGAGCGGCCTGCTTCTGGCGGCGTTTCTGTTTCTTGCGGTTCACGGTCATAGGCTTCGTATCTATCGACGATAGGGGAAGGTTTTCATTCGGAGTGTAAGTGTTGCCATTGGTGGGGCGTGGAGGTGCACTCAACATATGATCTGACATTGTGGAGCTAGGAGGAGATCGGGGAGGACGTGGAGGGGCCATGGGATCATATGTTGCTTTTTGTAGGTCCAGACAGAGGGCGGAAGGTCTTCTAGCTTTCTTCCAGCCCAGCCACCATGCCAAAACGTTGCGCGAACTGGTCAGAGGAAGGACGGCTTATATAATCGTCAGTGACCACTCAGCAGCTCGCCAGCAATCTCTCTCTAACGAGTTCGAGCGGCTTATTTCCGGTGGGGGGAATAAAAGGGGGACAATCGAGCTCCCACTCTGAGTGTTCTGGTGGAAGTAAACGAGTGGCGGGTGGAGAGCAAAGGTTCGTCAAGGTCAGACACCAGGCCGACAAACGGGGAATGAGGGCGGAGAGGGGTGGAAAGGACCCGAGCCGCACGACGAGGGGGCCCAGGCGTCAAGGGCGAGCGGAGAGGGAGAGGGGCCAATGTGGCCGGAGAAACGTAGGGTATGGAGAAGGGAAACGGACAAGAACTACGCTGGTCGTCGGCGAACAAGCGCAGCCAAAGCGGGATAGTGAAATTGGTTAAAGATGATGAGCGTAGATTCGGATGGTGGATCTTGACGCCGGACTTTGGGCTCTGGATGGTTGCCGTGCCGCTGGCCGCAAGAGGATAGCCGCCGCAAGCGAGATTGTTGGCCTGAGGAGTTGGGCATCACCGGGGAGGCCATTACCAGGATTCCAGTGTGGTCATTCTGCCGGGCGGTAGACAACAGCTGTCCATCATGTGACGTCCATGCTCATCAGCGTCATCAAAACACCCTGATTCAACCTGTCTTTTCGGAGTACTTTCTTTTCTTTTCTTTTCTATTGGTTTGCAATCATTAGCTAATCTTATATAATACCGGGATTCAACGTCTTTTACAACTAGAGAACATTGACCGAGATGAGTGACAGGGCTAGAACCCATGTCTGGATAGTACCTTTTTTATTTGATTTGATTTTAATTGTCTTTTAAAATTAAATTTGTTTGAACGTTACAACTTGGTGGGGAAGTTAGTTCCTGATCCAAATTATTAAGTTCAGCGATATGCCGTCGACCATTGTAGAAAAACCCACGGCTGATCCTGAAGATAACTGAAGTATACACAGTATACGATGGAAGACCAAGCGGAAGAAGAACGACGACAACGACGATGATGATATGGAATTGGTTTCGGCAACTCCGGGGGAAATGAAAGACAGGATCCCCCTTCGGTCTATTATTAAACCTTGGATCCGAAGTCCCCCTCCTGCCGGCTGTTGCATTGCATTCCTCCACTGAAAGGGAATAGTGACAGCGACTATACGGTAATTATGAACGTCTAGCCGGTCGATGTCTGAGACAAACCTCTAACCTTAGTAACAAGTGGATTGACCTTGGCTCTGCCTTTCAGCTGCGGCACCCACCGGCCGATCTCATCCTTTGCGTTGATTATGGACAATGGACGATAGCTATTAATATCAGTGACTGGTTCTTAACTTCTCCTTCTTCCACGGTCCCGGTCTATTTAAACCTTGACTCGGTCGAATCCGAGTGGAAGGGTAATACAGTAGTTGAAAGTGAGTGAGCGAGCGAGTGAGTGAGTTGAGTGTCTATGTACTGTCATGATACGATCTCCATCTCTCCCCTACTTTCTTTCAATTGATTTTCTATCATTACCAATTATATTGTTCGTGTTTCTTCGGTCCTGAATCGGTACCGTTATCCGTACGGAAAAGGGAACCAGAAGCCAATCAGAAGCCCCCGGTGGCTCCCTGTCAAGCCCCGTGTAAGTGTAATGAAAGCGGATCTTCCCATTCATTCATTACCCATACTTCCGTACAATTGGATTGAATTTCTTGACAGAACCCAGACCAACATCCTTTCTTTCCTTTCTTTTCCCCTCCTCCCTCCAACGTGTGGCCGATCAATCTAATTGAACCTTTTTAGTCTCCTCAGCCTCACCTCGACCGCCTTCCAGAACCACCGGCTAACCACTCGTCTTTTTTTCCCTCCCCAAAAAGCCCATCATCGTCAATCATCATTCCACCGAGTTACTTAGTTACCTTGTTCGGAGGAGGGGATTCCGCAACAATTTATTGTCCCCCTCTTTTTGCTTAGGCTGCTGTCAAAAAGAACACCACCCCGTCACGCCCTTCCCTCCCCAGTGATTTCCTACCGCTGGTCGGGTACCTGAAAGTCCAAAGCTCCGACCAGGGCATATCAGCGCCCACCCTCCACTCAGGTCGCGCGTTCCTTGTCCCCCTTCGTTCAGCGCCCCCGTGTTGTCTTGACGAAGGGATACCGAAGTGTCAGCCCACGTAGAAAATGGCCCAACAACAAAATGACAATGTTATGCGAAGGTATGTGCGACAATGTCTGCATCGGCGAAGTGGACCGAAAACGTCCGACGATTCATATGCTACTTCTTTTTCTTTTTTTTTTTTTCAACCGGAGTTCTACTCCTCTCATGCGCTCTCACGATGGTCACTTCTACTGCGTCCCCTCTCGTGGCTCGGAAATTGAAACTGGAGCTCGTGTTCAATCCTGCTTCCCATTCAAGATGATGCTGACTTGAGAATCACTTGTAGGAAGTTGGTGATTATCGGAGATGGTGCCTGTGGGAAAACTAGTTTGCTGAGTGTTTTCACTCTTGGTTATTTTCCGACTGTAAGTGCTGCCTAGTTTATGTCGAGTCCGAGAAGAGTGCATAAGACACAAGCTAACGGTTGGGTTTTGTTGACAGCATTATGTCCGTAGCCCTGTGCCCTCTCAATTATGGTTTCTGCCTAGTGCATGGTCTGACTGTCGCGCGTGTTGATCCAGGTCCCCACGGTTTTCGAGAATTATGTGACGGATTGCAGAGTTGATGGCCGGTCGGTACAATTAGCATTATGGGATACGGCTGGCCAAGAAGACTATGAACGGTTGCGTCCGCTAGCATATTCCAAAGCGCATGTGATTCTGATCGGGTTCTCGGTGGATACTCCGGATTCCTTGGAGAACGTCAAGCACAAGGTTGGTGCCTCACTTTCCCCGCCACTTACTGGGTCAGACTCACCTAATTCAACCGTAGTGGATCGAGGAGGCCAATGAGCGGTGCCCAGGTGTGCCGATAATCCTAGTTGGCTTGAAGAAAGATCTCCGGGAAGACCCTCTCGCTGTTGAGGAGATGAGAAAGAAGTCTCTAAAATTCGTCACGCCGAAGGAAGGAAGTGATATTTCGACTCAAATCGGGGCCAGAAAGTACTTGGAATGCTCCTCCTTGACCGGAGAGGGGGTTGACGACGTCTTTGAAGCTGCTACCCGTGCTGCTCTTCTCACATTCGAGAAGCGTAAAAGCTCATGCTGCATCGTGCTATGATGCAACATCCATGGCTTGTGCTATATATGTCGACTAATGGGGTTCGGCTCAATGGTCGGCTAGCAGCGGCGGAAATAATCACGCCGTCCTGGCATGATCAATATGTCTAACGGACTCAATCTGGCCCACGCGTTTCGTCGAGTTTCTTAGATTGGATTACCAAAAGGGAGGGTAAAATCATCGATGAATGTTGATCGACATCTTTTGCATTACCGGCGTTTGGGTGGCCTTTTTCACTTTTTCCCGATTTGACACAACACCTTCTGTTTTGCGTTCGTCGCACATAACTCACCTGTCGTATGGATCCTTCTTTCTTCTTTTTTCTAAAGACACGACGCATGTTGACTTATTTCCGGAGTACATACTTTGGTGACTTTCCTTTATACTCGAGTGCACTCCGAAGTCTCTCCTTTGGTATGATACCTAGCCTTTTGGCGCATGTTTTCCGCTTCGTTATGAATGCTGTCTCTCCCTTTTTTACTTTTTTTTTTCCTTTCCATTCTTCACTATGTCTTCACACTGTCTGCCTAGCACATCTTCTATCTTTAGCGATTGATATTTTCCTGCTTTCCTGCCAGCCATCTTGATACTACCAATAGCTGTCAACCTGCAATATATGTTTCTAACCACTCTCACCTCTCAAATTACTTCCCTACCCGGCCCATAGACCAGATACGCATCGATAGAGTATATCCTATACACCACACGTGGAATCTCAAAGAAATAACAAATATTGAACAATGTTATGGTACAGTACATGCCAACACGAATATCTTCATACCCCGCAATAGATATAATAAGCAAGAGACATCAAAGCCCAGCATAGATCTCCCTCCTTCTAGAACAAGTGCACACTAAGCCCCCCCCCCCCTTACGTTCATTTCTTCTCCATCCGCTTCCATTCATGGTTCCAGCCCTCCTGACTCGGCGCTTCCGTCTGCAACCGACCATACTCAATCGGGAACAGATCTCTAAACACACCGCGCTTGTTCATCGACTTCCGGAACAGCTTGCCTCCATCTCCAGCTCCGGTCCGGAGCTCCTCACACGCGGCGTTCATCGCCTGCCACTGGCGCTGCAGCTCCAGCTGCTCGGAGCGGCGCTGCTGCGCCTGGAACAATTGCCAGGCACGGTGGATGGTCCAATGGCGGAGATAGCGAGTCCGGGAGAAACGGAGGGGACGAGGCGTCTTGGGGTGGTGAAGGAAATAACGGATCAGAGCTACAATGGCCTCGTTAGACTTTACTTATTTCTTTGCTTGTCCTTTGCGGTAATGATCCCAATGTCATCACGCGACAAATAACTTCAATTATCCCAATTGGGGGATAACCATGATGGGATATACATACTAACGCGACGATCTCCGCGAGGACCACCGCCCTTCCGCTTGAGCAAGGCGTTGGTGGTCGAGAATGATCTGGCGGCCGTGGCCTGGACGGCGGAGGTGACGGGGCCGCTGGTCGATTTCTTCAGCAGGGCTTCATTGCACATGCGGGTCACGGACGGCCGTGTCGATGTCTGGGAGATGGGGATTCTGAATACGTTCGCCAGGGAGGCGAGGACGGGCGAGAGGGACCGCATGGCGTGAGAGTTGGGGAGAGGGACGGAGGTAGTGACGGAGGAGGAGCAGTCGACGGTCTGGTCTGGAGAGCCTTTTCGGGGAAATGCTGTCGGAGCGGAAAGTTTGGCTTAGCCGCGCGCTTATTTTTGACTTCGGTTTTTTTTTGTTTT